>NW_014577643.1:127479-136568 GCF_000485595.1 Priapulus caudatus | reverse complement strand
ACGCGCGACCCGCTGGGCAGGTTCCGCGTCTCCACAGCGCGGCTCGGCCTCCTCTCGCACCTAACGGTGATCACAATCGGGATTCATTTCCGGCGCACGGCGAGCTGGGTTGTAGCCGGTGTTTATCAGTACCATAAACACGTTCATTTCTCGGCACGCGTCTGAGCTCGGTGTTGTAGCCGGTTGTTTATGCATCATAAACACTCCTCGCCTACACTCCTCCCCTTCCTTTAAAGATGTCGCCCGACAATCAGAGCTGACAATATCTGAACGCGTAACGGAGGAGCGCGCAATACGTAATGTTTAACTGCTACTTACCTTGAATTAAGTTATCCATGTATACCGCTATTTACCGCTCATTTGCCCGTTGTATACAAAATTAAGATGCACCGTTTAATAAACGATTTACAATGTACACCGTCACCACAGGCCACACACACGCGATCCATATTCTATATTATTATATATATATCTATATATATATACCTACTGTGTGCGTGTGATTGTACTTTGAAATACACAGATAAACAGCATACACTTAATAATATTTTCTTCTCCCCTCTGGGTTGCCTTTTTTTGGTCGTAGTGTGGGGGGGATCCTCTTGCTGATGGGCCGTTCAGGCCGTACCGGCGAAGTGGTGGGCAACCTTTGCTCATCCAGGCGGTTTGCGTTGTCATCTCCTCATCAGCGCCGCGCCGTGCGGTAGCGTCTCGGGCAGCGAATAATATTTGCGCGTTTGACGTGCTCACCAATGCTTTGTTAAAATTCGCACCGGCTATGGAATGTTCATTCCGACGCGCGCGGCCTAGCGGCTCCGGGTGGTGCCGTGGCGCAAGGGCCTGCACTCCGCGCTGCCTTCCGGGCCACCCGCTGACTCGTTGCGACTGTTGTTGGTGGAAATTGTCGAGACGTCCTGTTCGCGCTGCGTCGCGCTGTCTGTTGCCAGCGCTCGGTTGTCGAGGGTGGTTGCGCTGTGTCAATCATCGGCGCGGTGCGCAGTCCATAGCGTCGTCTCGCTGTTGTCTCACGGCGGAAGTCTCGTGCGCCGCTTGAGGAGGTTTGCGCGACGCAATGGCTGCGCTTTCGGTGTTTTCAATGTTTCGTTGGATTACTATGGCCAATCCAGATCTCCGCAGTCATCCCATGGGACGTTGCCACTTCTTTTCAGATGTCGTTGTAGGTCCTCCCAATTCCTCGTTCCTTGAGGCACTGCTTGGAATTTGGGCACATTATATGCCCGAGTCCTCCTTACGCTTGGTGTGGTCTGGCTGGTTGCGGTTGTACGATTATGCCATCATGTTGTTCTTGGGCTGTGTTCTCGACCATAGACGAACTTTCCGACCCATATCTCTTGTAGACGCGAATCTGCGTAGTGCGGGGCGTCGATGGCTTCATGAAGATTTCTTTGTCGATGTGGAAACGCTCCGCAGACGCACAAAGGACTATCGTACAGAGGTGTCAGGATTCTTCCACTGTGTTCCCTTTCGCCTTTGCATACAGTTGCTCATTCGAAAACGTCAATACTGTGATTGGACCAGCGTTGAGCTGTGTGTGGATCCGCAAGCAACGACCTTTGACGGTCCATATAAGGTGTCCCTCTCATGTGCTGGGCGCGTTTTGATGATGCAGGTAACCCATTGTCGTTTCGTGGTCTTGGGTTTGTGTCTTTGACGGCTTGCGCTTGATTTGAAGCCTTGTCACGCAGCGAACTGGTTGCTGTGGACTGCTGAGTGCCTGACTAGCAAGCCATGGCCCCACATCTTTTGGTAGTTTGCTGTTTTAGCCATAGTTTGCGTCTTGTGTTTGTATGTTCGCCATATTTCACATGTTCGGTGAAATATGGGGTTGTGCACGGTACACAGTCTGGTGACAGCTTTCAGCTGCTGTAGTGTCACCTGGTACCTTGAGTGGACCGTTCAGATGCCCAGTCGTAGCTCCTGGTCACTGCGACTCGTCGTGGTAACCCTCTCTGGAAGGCCAATGACCTGAGTTGCCATGAAAAGTTCCCTGACCATTAGGGTTTCTCCTATGTCGTCGATTGCTTATCTGCCGAAATTGAGAAGAACTTGCACTTCAACAAAGGTTTGGCGGGGATGGGGAAGTTTACCTCCCTTTCCGGTAATTATCCAGCAATGCTCTTGCTATGGGTGATGTCCAACGTTGAACTTGACTGTAATTTATCACACGTGCCCAGCCGCTTTGGAAGAAGTTAACAAGCGTCCTTTTGAACGCTGTGGCTTGTTGGATAGTCATTCCGGGCCCAACATGTTTTTGGGTAAGTACTTTTGCCTTTGGAGACTGCATTACGATATCTTGTGCAATACTGAGGATAGCCTTCGCGTTCTTTCTCAACATCATGCATCTCCATGCTCGGCCTGTGAGTAGAACGCTGAGTAGCATGAAGAGCTCTGCAGGAACAAGTTAGCTGCCGTTGTCTGCATTAGATGGAGGTACAAATCGCTGTTCGAGGAGTGAGGCTCTGGATGTCGCGGTTGGATCTTGATACGCAAGCGCTTCTTGTGGTGTAATGCTAGTAGCTGGTCCATATCATGAATTTCAAACTGACTGGCACGGTAAACCGCCCCACCGGGTCTTCAGACTCTTTTCATTCCAGTTGTTTGGTTGTCTCTTCAGGCCTGTACGACGATATCATGGGCTGGAACCGAGGAACAATAATTTGTGCGTTGTTTTCGGTCCAGTTGACTGCGAACAAGTCATTTGATCCGCAGCAATTTCTGTTAATCTGACCTTGGAAATGTGTTCTGTGTTCCTTTGTATACTTCCGAGCATCAACCTCAAGCTTTGCAGTAGCTTGAGATATCGTTTCCCAATCGATCCATGAGGTCTGCTGATTTCCCTCTGCGTAATGCCGATGGAAATCTCATGTGCAACGCGTTCTATACAGCTCTTCTGTGGTTCGGTTGTTTTCATTGTCAGGCGTCACTGTCCACTTTTTCGTGTGAACTGACATAACACTTGAGTTGCTAGGTACATTCTCAGGACCAGATCATTCACGGCAAGCTATTCTACAGCTCAATGCATTGTCTTCTGAGCAGCTTGTAGTAGCTTTTTAGGAGATGACAAAGACGCTGCAAGTCTGGTCTTTTCTCTTGACTGTTGTGATTGGCCCAGAAAACCACAAGTCTGTGTTCAAGGTTAGAATTTGCTCCGCAGTCCTTGAGATGGTTGTTCATTGTGCTGGTGGAGCATCATCCTTGTGGCAAGAGGCCTTACTGTCATACTTTTTTTTGTAGTCTCTTCAGATTGCATGGCTTTGTGAAAGTTCCATAACAGTCCTTGTGGTACACGAGTTTCCGTTCGTCGGGAAAAAGATAAGAAATTTGCAGCTTCCAGTCTCCTCCACAACATCCCTCTGGCATAGTCTGACATTTTCTTTGCGTTCACGCAGGGGCATTTTGTACCTTCTTCCAGTCCACAGCTGCAAGTTTTGTTATGGGACTTTCGAGTCGTCCTTGGCATATAAGAGCAAATGTCCATTAGTTCCATCCACGGCTTGTTTTTCTGGCTGTATATTTGCCTGTCGCCTCCATGATTGCTATTCTAGTCTTACACCACCACCAACTAAGTCCTATACCTGGAAGAGAACGACATACTTTGCTGAATTACAGACCAAATTAAGCCAAATATTATTCATATTGAGGATATATGGATACCGACATATGTGTACCATATATAAATGTAGCTATTCTGTACAAGCAATATAAATTTAATTTTCAAGAAAATTATGGTAAACTATGGCGTTTTATTAATCGTATACTGTCTTTTGTGTGGGTTTATTAGTCAATTTTAAAAGTGCTATACGAAATGAAAGTGATTTTTGCTGAAATCTCTTCCTGCGGCCCACCGCGGTGCATATTACTTTTCCACTAGGGGGAGGGTAACTGTATGTATTTTATTAATAAATAGTTATCATGAAGTTAATGACCACTTCTTTGTTTTTTTTATGTTATGGATAGTAAAGGACGATTTTGTGTATGAAACTGACCAATATGTGGTATATTAGTTTGAAAATTATTGATATTTCTGTGCTTGTCGATGCTGAGCCAAATATATTTTATCGCTATTTTTGCATCATTTTTATTTCCATGATCCACCATTGTCCATTGTTGTCATAAATGTTATTTCTATAATGGAATCCTTTCCAATGTACCTAAATTTGTACACAAAAATTACGTCCATTAACTACATATATTTGTCTGAAGTTATGAGATTTTGTATTTTCGAGAAGTTCCGTATTTTTCTGCGACGCACGACTATACACCATCAATAGGGCACTGCTCGGGCTCCAAACCAAAAATTATCAGTGTCCATCCAGGCAATATTACCAGCGAGGGTCCTGCATCAGTTCTAGCATGGATGACAGCTCTGTAACTAACCATTTACCCAATATGTAAAATACTTGAGATTATATTCCCAGTCTACTTTGTCAGCTACGTTTTTTAAATTACTTGTCTTCTCCTCACACTTCCTGGATAAAAAATAAATGTATTTACACTTAACTAAATGGAATGTTATTCACAATGCGAATTTCATAAACTTTCTTTTCCTAACCGATCAAAGACTTTCAATGTTTTCACTTGGTTCGATATATATCATTATACAGTAAACACTCACTAAGTCGACACTTTTCGGCCAGATTTGGTTTTTTTTTTTTATGTCGAATATACGAAAATGGACGACTTTACTCATAATTACGTTCGTTTCGTTGACTTATACAAATGTATGTATGCACGTAATCTTACACTGTATTAGCTGCCTTGTGGATCGTGTGCAACGAGTATTGCAATAATGAACAATCGAACAATGGGGAATGAAGCAATCACTGCATCAGTCATGTACAACCAACATCTATGCACCATAGCAACAAGTCAAATGATGTTAGCAGACTTCTCTTGCGTTCACACCTGCGTACATCTCGTGCATCCACATAATGCCATTCCGTTGACTGCTACGTACCTGTATTAGCCAATCAGAGTATGGCGGCGTATGCGCGTGACTGTGTGTGTGCAGCGTATGAGGCACGTGTTGCGTGAAGTGTGCGTATGCTATTGCGTTGTGGTACGGTGGCATAGTGCCTTTGTGTTATGTGTGTGTGGGCGTTGCGTGTAGATCCATTGCATAGCAGGCAGAAGTTGGCAAGCTGAACCATCAACATTTGGCAATCTCAATAATCCTTTCTCCTTAGAATCTCTCCCCGTGAAAGAATTCAGCAGTTGATACTGTATTGTTTTCTAGCACTTACTTTTAATGATGCTCATGATAAAACCCAAAACCCCTCGAAGGCATCTTTGAGTCATGTGGTTTTTAACCGTCTATAGGATGCGAACGCCAGTTTGATGAATCTCTGGGCATCCTGATTGATGCGAAGTAATTAATGCCTGCGACGGTTCAGCTTGTTAGCAAGCTCTAGCGCCCACGCACGCTATTATTTATATTAACCCTATTGTTGTTATAACATATACAATTAATATTATTATTATATATTATATTATATTATTATTATATTTTATATTATTGTTGTTATATTATAGGTTATTGTTTATGAACCTATAATAATATATATATATAGTTTTCATCCCGTAGATATTTTAAATTTTGTTCCCTGTTGAATTGTTCATCACAAATCTCACCTGAGAAATGACTCATAACGCTGACATGTTGGACATATGCTTATGGAGAGGGTAAATGGCTAATCATCACAGGGGCTGCCCTTCGAAGCTTAAAAACAACAGCTAGATTAATGAATGCAAACTTTCACTGCATATTATCTGTAACTATTGGGTAGTTTGGAAACATTATAAAATCATTACTTTTAGTATAAAATGGTTCATTAGCGCACAAATTAGGGAAAAGGAATGAAGTTAGGTCTAAAAAAAATATTCCAACATTATGACCAACAGTGTATAATTGGTTTTCGCATTCATACTCCAGTGAAGATATCTCTCCAGTGTAACAACACATCCTGTGTAACTGGCATGTTCACAGTAACAATATGTGCTATTTTTTGCTGATAATGCATACTGTACATAATCAACAAGTACACTCTCCCTACCACTATCAACTTGCCCATTGTCAAAGAATTCAACCGTGTTTTCTTCAAACAAAAATAATAATCGAATGCTATAGCAGTACATCAGTATAGCGGTACAATTGTCACTTGAATTTACCTGTCGCAATGACATATACATTTTCCTCAGATTAGGTAACATGTTGGTAAGAAGTTTGTGCTCTCTACATTGAACTTCTTCATGACTGCGCTCTGATGCTTGCATGGTCCACCGGGTGATACCCATAGGACAGGTGCATCTACCCAGGGTAATATCGACATGATATGTCAGTCTCCCTGATGGTACTCTGAACCGATGCTGCCAGAAGCTGTTGCAGGACATGGCGCCACATGCTTATAGCATGGCTTGCTGATTCAATGAGCTGAGATCCACCCTCATTGGAGATGGACAAGACCATGCTGCATATAAAAAAATATTAAGTTCACCTATTCACATTCCTATTTTCTCCAAAATTGTTCTAGAATATGGTGTGTAACATTTTAATTTACTTCTAGCAATGGGCAGTTTGCCATTAGCTCTACCAACATGGCTCCTGCCATAAAACATTCACTTTTATTTTGCCTTGTGGGTGCTTACATAAGTCGTAAGTTGTAACATTAAGTTTTTGAGTTGGATCTAAATCACACGGTATCACAGTAGGCCAGTTTGTACCCTATAATGGAAAACATATTAAGGAGCCAAAATATTACTATTTGAGACGACTCGAGAAATTTTCAAAATACAACATAAACACTGCCTTTGTAAAAAATATATTGTTTTTAATTATAAATGATTGAGTAATATAGTGATAGCTTATTTAGCCATAGAATCAGATACATCCGAGAATCTATACTGCAATTTCATTTAAGAGTCACCTTAAACAGTGTAGGAATGCTCGATGCTGTCAAACTATTATTGTAAAAAGCCATTGTATTAGTGAATGCCAGGCGAGCTGATTTAAGGACATTTATTTTAATGAAACAAAGTCAAATCATTAGAATCAATTACCAGTAGAACAAATGCTCCACACAAGACCCCGTCAGTCCTTGCTGACTGCAGCTGTCGATACTCCATCCAATGGCCTGTCAGCTCCCCCGTAGCCTCACTGCGAAGATCCATGTACTTCCTTTTGGATTCAAATGAAAAATCAAACTATCTCTGTCGTGATTTTAGTTTGTTTCTTCTTGTGTCGTGGTACACGAATAAGCAGGTATAAAGTTCAAGAGATAAGTTTTTTATTCAACAGTTAGAACATCATGGCGGCAACCCGGCGCTGCCGGCAATTCATACAATAGAATTTCCAGGGAAAGGTGAGCTTTCATACATGAACATGACAAAGCTTCCTACAGATACACTCGATCTATCAATCATTTTACCCTTATGACCTTCCTGGTGGCTTTCAGAGATTCCTTCTCCCCTTCACAGGACGAGTCATCTGAATCGGTTTGCTCTGAGCCTGAGGAATCATCTTCTGAAAAGCTTAGATCATTCTCAACGTTTCCCTTACCTGTACTGGTATTTGAGGATTTACTACCGGTACCCTTCTTACGACTGACACTAGGCCTACTTTCATCGATTGATTGCAGAAAGTCCTCATAGCTAATGCTGGTTCCAGGGGCAACATCGAGCCTCTTCTCCCGCTTTATCTGACGTGTCTACTCCTTGCTCTCGGGGTCTACTCTACCCATTTTTGTCAAGAGTTCAACAACAGTCTCAGAAACTGATCTGTTAACGTTTTCGTCTGTAGCACTAGAATCGAGGGAGTCACTTGGTAACCGAAACGTAACCTGCGAAGAGTCCAGGCCACATTTCCTGAACCCGGATTTGATGTTTTCACTGTGGTTCTCGTCAGGTCCCGAATAAATTATTGAACACAGCTGATTTAGCATTGCTCGAAAGCGATCTTTTGACAGCGTCATGGACTTCCGTGTGTCAGTCATCTTCCACTCCTCCATTCCTTTCCGCCAAACACGCTTCATGGGCCCATAGAAGGCCACATCCAGTGGTTGCATTAAGTGGGTGGCGTTGGGGGGCAGACATACAAAGCTGATATTTAGCTCTTCTGTAAGCTTTAACACCGACTCTGTAAAGTGTGAGCTTAGATTGTCGCCAATGACAACCTTTCGTCCCGTTTTTCTCCGTGCATCTGGAACAACCATTGAAACAAACCAGTCAGTGAAACAGGTGCTGTCAAACCACCCACTCCAGCTGCGATTGAATATTGCTCCCTTGGGACCACCTTCTGTCCAAGTCGTCCAAAGATTTTCAGCTTTATAGACCACGTATGGTGGCAACATGGACCCATCTGCACATCCACAGAACGATATTGTAGGCCCTCTTATACGCCATAATTTTCGGTCGGTTAATTCTCGAATCAGTGAAGACACTCGTTCATGAAACTTTTCTTCTGTGCATGTAACTGCTTCTAAATTACATGAACGCTGTGCATGTAACTTTTTATCAACCCGTTACAGATTATCGGTCTAATTGTTATTCTATTCAGAGGCTAATGTTTGTTATTGTGCGTACATATTATTATAATGCAATATTATAATGCCTGCGATAAATGATGGATTTATTCATGTCTTGAAAATATGTTTACAAGTCAGTTCTTTAATTACCAATTACTAACATGTATAGTTATTAGTACACCTTCTGGTCTACAACGATTAACTGTTCTATTATGATTAAACACTTTCAAACAAAATCGACCGTAGTCGTTGCCGCCCTCTTCTTCGGCGGTGGCGGTGGCGACGTGGGTTTGACCTTTGGCGACCCTCGCAACTGTGTCAGCGAGGGAGTGGTGAGAGTCGTCCCTGCCTCACCGTCGCGGCGAGGCAGCACGGCGACGTCCACGTTCGGGTCGGCGCCGTGCGCGTCATCCAGGTGGCGCTGGACGCTCCTGCTGCTGTGGTAGAGGCCCTCGCACACGCGGCACGTGTAGCTGCTGTGCACGGCGAAGTTGTGCTGGCGCCAGTGGTGAGCGTAGGCGAACCTGTAGGGGCACTGGTCGCATGCGT
>NW_014577643.1:123623-127079 GCF_000485595.1 Priapulus caudatus | reverse complement strand
AGCTAATGTTTGTTATTGTACGTACATATTATTATAATGCAATATTATAACGCCTGCGATAAAAATTTATGATGGATTCATTCATAAGTCTTGAAAATATGTTTACAAGGCAGTTCTTTATTTACCAATTACTAACATGTATAGTTATTAGTACACCTTCTGGTCTACAACGATTAACTGTTCTATTATGATTAAACACTTTCAAACAAAATCGACCGTAGTCGTTGCCGCCCTCTTCTTCGGCGGTGGCGACGCGGCTTTGATATTCGGCGACCCTCGCAACTGTGTCTGCCAGGGAGTGGTGAGAGTCGTCCCTGCCTGGGCGGCGACGTCCACGTTCGGGTCGGCGCCGTGCGCGTCATCCAGGTGGCGCTGGACGCTCCTGCTGCTTTGGTAGAGGCCCTCGCACACGCGGCACGTGTAGCTGCTGTGCACCGCGAAGTTGTGCTGGCGCAGGTGGTGAGCGTATGCGAACCTGTAGGGGCACTGGTCGCACGCGTAGCAGAGCTTGTTTAAGCCGCCCACTGTGACGGAGGCAGCGACCTGGTCCGTGCACACGTACAGGAGCTTTAACGGGCGCGCGCTCTTTATCAGATGCGACGCACCGATATGCACCGCCACCCTCCTTCCTTCCTTCCTCCTTCCTCCTGGCACATCCTCTACACCATCCCTTGATACAAATATGATTAGAATGAACGATGGTGGATTTCCTTTAATATCCTGTTAACACTTGCCATCAGGCAGCCTTTGTTGATGTATAATTGCTCAGTATATGATACACGTGTCTTTGTGGGACATCCAGAACTGTCCCACAAGGACAATGCAACTAATCTATATACAGTAGACTGTATAATTTTTTATAGTTGGGATTGTTTGGCAGGTTGCTTTCAACCTGTATATGGATACAGCATCGTCTTTGTGCGGACAATCCAGAACAGTACGTGTCCACAGGGATCAATTGCAACCTAATCTATATACTAGTATGATCTCTGGGTAATAATTCTAGAGTGTCATGCTTCGCCCAACTGTAGTGAGGCTTTCATACCCTATTTGGCCAATGCCTGCCACATCATCCTTGACCATATACCAAAGTGGATCTAGAACAGATAAACCGGATGGTGGAATTATCACTTATTAATATCTGCTTAAAACTTTTCATCAGGGGCAGCCTTTGCCTTTGATAGTATGCCTCTGCTCAGGTGTACTATACAAGTGTTTCTAGATTGTGCGACATCCAGAACTTGTGTCCCCCACAAGCGAAGGAAACTCTAATGCAACTTAATTCATATTTACAGCTAAGCACCTTGCTATAATTATATGTCAGGACACGCCCAACTGCCCCTTGATGTGGAGCTTTCTTCCCTATTTGTCAGCATCGCTGCCCTCCCTGGATCAAATATTGATTTTAGCCATGAACGATTCCGGTGCGATTCCTTTAATTATCTGTTAACACTGTGCCTATCAGGCAGCCTTTGCTGTCGCATGCATATATATTTGCCCCGCTCAGTATATGTACACGTGTCTTTGCTGCGGACATCCCAGAATAACGCGTGTCCCCACATAGGACAATGCCAGAGGGACTAAGTCTATAGTCACAGTAGACTGTATAATTTTTTATAGTTGGGATTGTTTGGCAGGTTGCTTTCAACCTGGAAGCGGTAATTCTGCCAGCACGCTGACTGAACCAAACTTTAACCTGTGCATTGGCTTGGGTCTACTCTTTTTTGCATTTTTTTTCGTCTGTTTGTTTTTTTTTTACGCGACGCACCCGCCATACATATTATTTTTTTTTTCTTTTTTTTTTATTTTTTTTTTTTTTGATTTTTTTTTTTTTATGTTTCATCTTTCGCCACTGCTTACATTCCTGCTTCTGTCACTGATCAGGGAAACTCTCTAACACGCAGCGCCCCCAGCTCAATAATCCACATATGATTCATGGACATATATTGTTCATTGTGAAGTGTGGTCAATGGTTTGGGGACACCTCTGATCTCGTTGGGCAGAAATTTCTCATTGTAAGGTGCAATGAGAGACAGTACAGCAGAGTTTCCACCAGAAGCAGCAATACCTGAGTAAAATGTATTTATTTCCTGAGAAGATGGGGCTACCTGCTTTGTTGATTTTATTTTCCTTGTAGGACTAGGCGTACTTAGTTGACTGGCTGTTCCCACAGAACAAAGTGTTTTGTGCCTTTTTTGGCCGAGGTAAAATCAACATCACTAACTGGCAGATAAGGAACTTTCTTTGCGTGTGCTGGCAACCATTTACTTTTTTCTTCAGTACATGTTCTGGATTTGCTTAACCTCGAACCGGCTTCAGCAGCAAAAAGTAAAGCACCAATGTGCGAACATGCTTCGCTCAATCCCGCCATACAATCGCATTGCGCGAGTAAAACATCGCAGTTCTTCTCACTTACAAACCACGGTTTGAGCCGTGTATCACGAGCTTGTTGAGAGTGATTTACTCGGGCATGGACGAGTACTTTGCCATCTTTCGCTGGTTTGGTAAGTAGACTACCGACCCAGCCAGAAACGAAGAAGTTGTACGCGTCTAAACTCTTGTAGGCCTTCATTTGTGCGTTGGTTGCCCACGAAGTTTGTAGCACAAGGTAGTTGACGATGTCGGGATACTCTATCGTCGTTAAAGATGCCAAATCCTCCATAAACTTGGACGGCTTTAGCGTGTATGGATCAAATCCACAAATTTCTACTTTTTGTCTGAATCTTGACTTGGCAGAGGGCTCCAGAGAATCAAAATACTTGGATAAAGTCGCAGAGCCGCTTCTGTTCGCATTGTAACACGCCATTGTATTGATTTGTATATCATCCAACATGGCATCGCTTGGCGTTGGCATGCATTTTTGTCACGTGGTTGCACACGAAGAATTGAGCGCATAAAGGACTTCAGAATATTGAGTAGCACAATTTCCATGAACTTGGGGATGCATGCAGACAACATTGTCACAATATGCTCAGCCATAAGTAATTTGCAGCCACGACTTGTAAAAATCAAATAGATGTCATGGTGTCGATTGCGATTCATAATGCAGAGTTCAATTTACCTGGTATAGCACGTACTGTATACGCCATAATTTTCGGTCGGTTAATTCTCGAATCAGTGAAGACACTCGTTCATGAAACTTTTCTTCTGTGCATGTAACTCCTTCTAAATTACATGAACGCTGTGCATGTAACTTTTTATCCACCCGTTACAGATTATCGGTCTAATTGTTATTCTATTCAGAGGCTAATGTTTGTTATTGTGCGTACATATTATTATAATGCAATATTATAATGCCTGCGATAAATGATGGATTTATTCATGTCTTGAAAATATGTTTACAAGTCAGTTCTTTAATTACCAATTACTAACATGTATAGTTATTAGTACACCTTCTGGTCTACAACGATTAACTGTTCTATTATGATTAAACACTTTCAAACAAAATCGACCGTA
>NW_014577643.1:108416-123613 GCF_000485595.1 Priapulus caudatus | reverse complement strand
ACCCCCCCCTAGGGCGTTGCGCAATCGGTACCGGCCCGTACCGTGCATGACTCACTGCGATGTCGCAACCCGCTATTGCGTCATCGCTGGTATGTAACTAAGTGAATATCCCTCGTTTTCGCCCGACAGGCGGCAGCAGCAGTATGATCCAATATGGCTGCGCCCAAGGCGTCAATGTTTACATGCGGTCTATATCTATGTGCAATCTATCTTATCCTCTCTTTAGTCAATATATATGGTTATTCTCTCTATACGGTGAGTTCAGTCTATTGGTCCCGATCTAGTCTATTACTCCTGTACGTGATACACCCCTGAGATCTCCACAACTCTTTTTTTTTTTTTTTAATGAATATATTTGGTGCAGTGCAGTTGTGCCCTTATCCGAGAAAGTCGTCTCTGGGTGTGGGTTGGCCTACTGTGGAACTGGCTGCCGCTGGATCAATGGGTGCTGTGGCCATGGGAGGCAGCTGTGTTGCTTCGGTCTCTGCTGGCGGAGGCATATATGCGAACCCTGAGCCCCTATCCCTAAGCTCTTTGACGAAGTAACGGGTGATTGAGGTCGCAGATTTATCTACCCATATCTCCTCTTGGGCGCTCACTTCGTTTCCTATCAGTGCCATGATGGATGACGATGGATCTACGATCTCTATGCACTTCATAAGAAGACGAGTGTAGAGCTTATTACTCCCCTGAGCCATCTCAGGGAAGAAGGCTGAGTTTATCAGACGTGCATAAGGCACGAGACGAGCCTCTGACCCTTCACCATTATGCATCTTCGTTATTCGGATCATTCTTTCAATCGTCGGCATGATGCTGTTATGTGCGATTCCTTCAACGAGGACACCCACAGTTACACCAAGGAGAAGAGCACACGCTCCGGTTAGGGTAATAGGTTGCATACCATGCCAGGCTCCTCTCATCAAAAGAGCCTGCTGGGCTAGGTCACGCAGCTGCCCGGAGCACTTCCCAGTATCAACAATCGCTCCGAAAGTATTGAGAAAGAGCTGGGTTGATGTGCCTGTGAGCTCGCTGATTCGGGTTATTGCTGCTAAGGTGATAGGACGTAGGCCATCGAGATCAACTCCGAATAGTGACACAGAAATGGACCTCATCTTGTCTTTCGTCCATTTTTGCATCTGGACTGGGTTGCGGAATCCGGCTTGCACCAACAGGATGCTCGTCACAAACAACCTAGTGATCGCAGCCGAGCCCCCATTTTACCTGTAGTGCCGCTAGGGTAGGCGACTACGGTTCGACAGACGTTAGGTAGTAACGCGTGCCCAGTTGTGGGATCAGTGTCCGCTCCGGTCGATGTATTAGACCAGACGGCGATGACTCGTAGCCAATAACAGGTGAACAGAACAGAACACGGTGAGCTGCGGTTAACGATACGGTTATAGCTTTTATTGCCAATTACTAGTGTACACCCATAAATGATTCCTCCTGCATTCGTATACTGCAGCGGCCTTTCTATCGATTCTCGTGGAGATTACGATGCGTCGCCGGGCACTTCGTCTTCTTCCTCACGCGTTCGTCGCTCTCCTGGCCGTGGATCCCCAATCGATCTCCCAAGTATCCCTCCTCGCAGTCGCCTCCTAAGCCTCGCCTGCCAGAAACGCCGTTCTTCGCCCCTTTTATTTCCCTCTCCCGCTTGGCCTACTGGTTACACCTTATCTGAAAAAACCCTGTGTCGATTATCCGCTCTCTGTTCCTTCCTCCCTCTTCTCTCCCTTCCTACCTAACAAACCTATTCCCTGAAAAACAACTCTCTCCCTTCTCCTTCCTTTCCTTCGTCTTCGCTCCGCTCTCTTCGTCTCCCTCCTTCCTGGACCTGTACCTAAAGACTCTGCCCTCTAGCGCTCTCGCCTCGTCCTCGCTGGCTCCTTTCTCGCTTCTCGTTCCCTCTTCGTACCTAGCCTCGCATGCAAAAATAAGTCTGCTACTAGCCTGCGATTCTGTCCCCCTTTATACTCACGCAGCCGCCGCATGTCGACGGATTGTGCAATCGCCTGTGCCTTGCCGTACCGTGCATGACTCACCGTTAGGCCTCAGTTGTGCAAACGCCTTGCTGCCGGCACTGCCGTTGTATTGCCACCTATCCCAGGAATCCCTGCCTAAGACATATATATCGTGTTCCGCCCCCAACAGCGCGCAGCCACCACGCCACTAAACGATGCGCCGGCGCCCAGGCCGGTCAATGGTTACAATGCGACTGTCGTACTATCTATGTTTATGTGTAATCTATATCTTATCCTTTATTTAGTCAATATATATGGTTATTCTCTCTATACGGTGAGTTCAGTCTATTGGTCCCGATCTAGTCTATTACTCCTGTACGTGATACACCCCCGAGATCTCCACAGTAGCCCTCCTGCAGAGGAATGAGTTAGCATCACAAAAATCCGACTATTGTGCCTATCGCAATTACCACTAGAGTCGACAAAAACCATCTCTCCACTGTGTTTCACTTGTTCATGCATTCTTTTCATTAGAGGTGTGCATATTGCAATGATAGTCTGATTGTCTGATGTCTGCTCAATTTTTGCACACGTCTGGTGCTGCTCTTCATTATATTGATGTATCCTGCTCTCCACATCTACAAACATTTGCTCACCAGATGCTGCGCCGTATGAGTGCTCAAATAGCTTGTAGTACGTCCTGTTGAAGGGGGAAAAATATGCTTTCATTAGGTTGTGATCTTCTACAATTTTTCTGATTTTTATCTCCGAATCTAATTATTCTGATAAAATTATGCTTTCATTAGGTATTGATCTTCTACAATTCATCTGATATTAAACCCTACTTCACAAGGAATTTCTAAAGTAGATTATTTAAGGAAATGACTGACAGATAACGATCTTAAATTCTTAATTAAATATTGCACACACACAAAAATGGCTCCATATTTAAATTGAAAAAAAAAACAGTTTTTTATGTTTCCATCGATTTATCTCCGAATCTATTAAAGTGAATTGTCAGAAAAAATAGAGGATTACGACTACAGTCTTAGTATATATAGTATTACATGTTATGCACAATATCTCTAATTACACTCACTTGTAGCAAAACTGAAGATCAGGGCATATGGAACGGTCTGCTGAGGCAAATACATAGCTGTCCCCTTGTTCCTCCTGAAGATCATATTTCAGCGTGTCAAGTGCTGAGGATGGGGAATTTCCACTCTCAAACAATCTTTTGAGTTTCTCCACAGTCTGTTTAGCGACATCTCTTTTCCGCATGGCGTCTGCACAGAATACACGATGATTGTGCTCATGTCTAAGAGTCACAGTGAAGAGAAGGCCTTTATATTTACCTGTTGTAATTATCAGGAAGGAACTCCTCGATCAGTATGGACAGCATACCACTCAGACTGTTGTTTTTATATCGCTGTATGTAGCTGTACTTAAACACTTGGTTTTGGCGTTCTAGGCCATTGTTTGTGTTCACACCAACAGTGAAGCTTTCACACCTGAAAACCCATGCCCATCTCTGTAAAAGAATACATATATCACACCATTACACTACAGTACAACATTGTGACTGGTTCGAGATTACCAGTTCAGGTATTCAGGTGAACTATTAGATTAATTTCGTGTTACATACGTTTTTTGCACACGTGCGTTCATTTTGTGATCTAGGGGGGGGGGGTTCTGTTAAATTACATTCAATTACTAGTAACGTAGAATTGTGTAATTGTATCACCAAAAATTTATATGCTATCAGTAACACCTTTTGCTGACTCAGCCATGTATTGGTGAACCACTTTTGAAGTTTTCCGTTGTTGATCCAAACATCGCTCGACTTAAGGTCCTTCACTGCTTCATGGAACTTATCTATGGTAGGTGCCCATGCCACACTTCTAAGACGACAGAGAATCTTCTCTTTCGAGTTGGTGACATCCTTAGACGTCTTGGATACCCACCGTTCCCAGGCTTGCTCGCGATGGAAGTCGCATAAGTATACAGTAGTTCCTGTGATGTAAATAACAAATCTGTTGTTTAAGGCATGTGATGCGTAACAGACATCGTCACCTGCTTGCCGAGCCTGCACATCAACTAAGCATGATTTTGCCATACTCAAATTTATAAAGTACAGTCCGACCTCCTTTATCCGGCCACGTCGGGACCGGCACCCATCCGGATATGGGATTTTGCCGGATATGAGAGTTATGCTCAAACACAGCATTTCTATGCAGTTCAGTAAGGTTTATGCATGTGATAATGTATTTGCTCGTTGCTATGATTATTTGTAACAAACTGTCGTGTTTTATGGTTTATATGAAATGGAAATAAAATGAAATAAAACAGAAATTTTACCGGAGGCATAGCGGACACGAGCGGACAACACACACAAACACGCGTGCGCGCACATGCAAACACACATACGGTTGGTACATCGCGCAAGTTTTGAGCGAGCTTTGAGCGAGATTTTTAGGTGGAAATGAATGAAAAACAGAGAACATACACTGCGAGATCGCGGCCGGTTAATAGAGATTTCCGGATAACGGATTGCCGGATAAAGGAGGTTGGACTGTACATTAAAATTTAAAAAAGTTTAAATGTTAACAACCACCGCTTGGATAAATACATGAAACTTAGGGCCCATTACCATTGTTGACCAGTGATTATTTACTCCAGTGATTCCATGGCATAGCTAAAGAAAGGCTTAGTTTTAATTCAGCCCTCAAGCATGGGTAAGATACAGAGTTGAACGTTATTGGAGGTGTACGTGTAAACCGTTACATGCATGCTGCATGCCTTTCCCTCACTCTACATATTTTTAGACTCACACATAGTTATGAATATGTATAATTTTCTAACCCCTCTTACCTTGATGCATTTCCTCAACTGCATTGATCTCCTGTTCACTGAGATCTGTCATGAAGTACTCTGGCTGCCATGACGGGTTCCAGTCCTTGATGACCTGCACAGCTTCTTTTATAGCGTCTGTTGTTTCATGCTGTGTGATGAAACAAGCTACCACCTGGTAATCGACATTGGTCTTCACAGCTATAAAAAATAATGGTAGTGAATACCGTGTGGTGCGGTAGGTGGCATCAAGAAGACAGATTTGATTGCCGTATTTTTGAAGAGGTCTGCTCTGCCAGGAAGTTTGGTAGATGAAGAGCAGGGATTCTTGTGACGTGGTGCCCGTCACCTTCACTTCATCGTCATTACTGTCACACTCGTCAGGGGGACACACTTGCTCTTCCGGTATTTTTGAGGCATAAGGATGGTAAAACAATCTGTCGCTTGGTTGTTGCCATTCCCACTCTTTAACCTTTACGGAGAGATTGGTTTGGTCGCACTTCGAGAATCTGTGCCTGACCATTGCACGATAGATGTGGTTCCTGATGTCTTTTTTGGTTGGGCAGAACCAGCGATTGTACGCTGGAGGCAGGTCTTGGCCACAGAACAGATCAATGCATACATACTCTCGTACGTGGTGCCTCATTTCATTGACACTCAGTATCCCTTTTCCAACGAGGCAATGGATTTTTTCCACAATTCTTGGATCAGTTTGCTGCTGTATGCAGCTTGCCTATAAAAATGTGTAATTCCAATTAAAAATCTATATTTTCAAATATTGATGCTAGTAGACAACGTATAGACACGGTTGTAGCGAAATGAGGCAAAATTATGTGATGCGTGATTAGGCGTAAAAACAGAAAAACAAAGCAATAGTGTTAATTAAATATTGATTAAATAAAAGTTAAACCCAATGATTTAATGAAGCAATGCTAAGTTGGTAAATGTAGAACTGGGAGGAACTTGTTTTCATATTTGGTATGGGGCTGGCAAATGATTAATACAATTCTTATATTGGCCATATTCAATTCACTGAATAAATCTTACCCATCTATATCGTATATGTATTTTGCTCTGTCATGGTGTAACGTTTGTTTTTACGTTACTATGTTATTGTAGATTATAATGTTACTATTGTTAGCCAAAAACCATAGATAAGACGAAGTCAGGGGATAAATACCTTGACTCGATGTTTAATGAAGGTTGAATGCTGGATGCTGTTACAGAAGCTGTGGTTGCAGGTTCACCTGGTTGTCGGGAGAGAATCCCTGATTTAGCCCGGGTCCCGGCATTTATACGCTGCATGGCACTCCCCGTCGGCGCATAGCTGGAGCGCATGCGCCGGTGCGCACCAAAATGCCTGGACGGTCGGTGACACCTAGTACAAATGCGTTATTCTGCACCACCTGCTCCTATGGGCGGGTGGTGACACCTAGCGCAAGATGGCCGTTTATTCGCACCCCAATGCCTGGGCACGTGGCGACCCAGTGCCCCTCGAGTGGACAGTGCACGCTAGTACACACTATTGTGGTTCACCGGACGTTGGCGTATGATGTTTTTCGAACGCCTGCATTAGCGGCAATCTAAGCCGCGTCAGCACCTCCACTGGCATATATTACACGCTTTGCTACACTTTAGTGTCACATCGCATTAGACCGTGTAACATAAGTAGCTATGACTTAACATTACGCCGCACTGAAGCGTCACGCCAGATGATTAGGTCCTCCTACGGTTAAATCCGTTAATCTCACCGGCGAGTGGCGTGCGAACATTCGACTAAGTAATGAGCTTGGTGGGGAAATATAGCTCTTTCTGTTTGAGCACTGCTCAGCGTTACACTTCTCCCCCCACTAAAACCGATGTCACACAAATCGGAACATCCGATCAGCCTCCCGCTTGGCCTCCATAGAGGCGGTTTCGACGTCATGGCATGCTAATAATACTGATACTACAATAACACATTAAGGTTACTGGTGTGGTCGTCGACCACACCGCACAAGCTACTAGTATGCATAAACTGTCTCTAAGAGACCTAATCGCTTTAACGCCTACAGACTTAAATGTCATAGAGGTTAGATGCGGCTCAGCAGAAGCCATTAAATTTTCTAAAAGATTAAGGCACTAAAATTCTACACATTGGCGATCAAAGTGCATCTAATAAATTCGAGCCAACCTGCCATTAATTAGACGTTATTTGTATAGTTTGAGTGACGCTATACATCGGGTCACTTCCCCTCATGTCTGTTGGTAATGTCTATATAGGCGCGTAACGAGATATTGCATATTTTGTCAAACGTGGTTGTGTTAACCAATCAGATGTACTTCCGCGTAATCGTGACGTCACTTCCAGGTCACGTCGGTAAACAGAGCTCGCTGGTTATAGCTCTGATGTTTGATAGATTGTCATTATTTGTCTTTATTAACTCCTGATATTATCAGGAATTAATGAAGACAAACTTTGTCTTCATTGACATTAACTCTCTAGCTCCAAGAAACGGTCTTGCTAGGTTTACTTCTACTTCTACTTCTATACTGGACAGTCCGTAAGGAATAAACCTGTTCAGTGATGACGTTAGTCACACCGCCTGGTTGGTTTACATTAATTAACTCCTGATGTTATTATTAGTAATACTAGTAGTATTACATTAGCCTAATCATTATGCATATGATGTGAAAGCAGGATGGGCAGCTTACTATGCTGCTAAACATTTGTTAAAAATGATTTTTAACAGGTATTTTATTCTGCCGGGCATATATTATATATAGCCACTCTGATACTTGTAACGCCCCTATACGGGTACAGGGGGCTAAAATGATAAAAGATGAGAAGAACACAATTAATTGGTTGTGAAAATGGTGTCAGCATGTGGAATGGCACATTTTATTACTCTCATAATTGTCACCATAACCAAAACATTCATAATCATAAAGAGTAATACATATACAAGCAGTCATGAACCTCAAAGTAACAAGAACTTGTTCATGCTTTAGTCTTAAATTGACCAATAAATCAAACTAATGACATAAACTACAAATCTTTTCATATGCTAGGCTTCCTCCTAAGTTCTATTCACAACACAAGGTCTTAAAGGCATAATATTAAAGTCTGCAGAGGAGTTCATTTGGTCCACAGGAATCACAGTCTTGCTGTCCGACTTTGGTGCTGCAACAGGTAGGCCTACAGTTATGGTCATCTTGCTGTCCTCGGTGTCTGGTGCCACAATAGGTACATTCACCTTGTATGATGTTCTGTACATTTCTGCAACAGCACCAGACCTGTCCCGATGTCGCCAGTCCGTCTTCCTTGGAGGCTTGTATTTTGCCAACGGTTCAATGGATGAATCCAGGGTTGGCATCGATTGGTGCCTCTTCTGTTTACTTGTCGTCTGTGCTGGATGATTCTTCTTTGTTGGTGAATTCAATAAAAATCCACCATCACTCTTTGCACCAGACTTGAGGACCTCTGCAATCTCCTTCAGTTTTTGAGTCGATTCGTGTAGTGCAACCTTGTCGTGGCAAAGGTAGAGAGCACTCCGCACTTCTTCAGCAGCAGCTGCACACAAACGTCTCATTTTTTCACATTGCAGCGCATCAGTGGAGGAAGACCTAGCAAGATAGGCTCATCAGCACCAACATCATCATTATCATCATCATCTTTGGACAACTGCTCTGTTTCTAGGCCTACATGTACTTCATCCTTGTCATCAGAAGGTTTTGGCAGTGTAGGACTGAGGGATCTTGTTTCTACATGGTCAGGTCTTTCAAATGCGTCTGTATCGATCCGGAGGAACGGGTTGTTTCGGTAAGTCTCTGGCAACTTATTATAGTCCCAATCATCAGGATATGCAGCAAACACGACAAAGAAATGCCTGCAAAGCCAGCGGTGGCGTGTGAAATCTTCACAGTTGCATGATGGGATGGTGAGATTGACCTTATGTAAACCTTCCAAGGTTGTCGCAGATTTGACCTCGAAAATTCCGCGAGACACGTTACTGGTTATTGGATGGACATCTGTTGGCACGAAATCTCTCTTGGCAGACTCCATCCTCTTCAGAATGTGCCAACTATACTCGTGGGGACGCTCATGGAGGTACTCTGGAATCTGGCCACTGTATTGTTTGCAGTCTGAACTTAATGCAACATTGTTGCGGACATAGTTGTGGTACATATCGGGCAGGACGAAGTCATGAATCACAGAGATCACCCCAGTCAAACTTTTGTCAGAGTGACTCGCAAGATATGAATGCTTCAGGACTTTGTTCTGCGCCTCGATGCCATTGTTAGTGTTTATGATTGCATCATATGTTGTTTGTCGATAGCACCGCATCCACCGTTCTTGTCGAGGGAGCCAGTACGAATTCATGTACTCTTGGACTTTTTTGTGCTCCCCCCCTTTTTTGTGCTCCCATAGGTAATGTACTTATTAACTACACAAGGTGCCAGTTACACTTGTATTCGTTAAAATTGCATAATCAATGGACCTATTATGACATGTTTCTTGGCAAATGCCAGACGTCATACTAGTAGTTATTGTGTTGATACTACACTTTCTCAAGTTGTTCAACACACTTCAAATCTGATTGTTGAGGCTTTGTCACTTGAAATGAAATGAAGTGCGTGTCGTATCGTATAGTCAAGTGTGGTTCTTGATGTTGCCGCTTCAAACGTATGGAATGAGCGTTAGTTCTAAGCCTTGCATTGATTAATGTTCCTTGCGTTGTATTGTTTGTAACCCGTCGGTTCGTTTCGTGCTAGCTGAACAGCTACTTAGAGAGTCAATTGTTGTTCGGCTTTTACTTTTTTTGTTTGTTTCTAATCTTATTGCCGCCATTTATATCTTCTCTTGCGTAATTCTCCCCTCATTCTCTCGCCTTCCGTACCTCGAACCTATGAGCGACCGATAACGAAGAGAGAGAAAAACAAACTGCATCGATCCGCAGTAGATTCGAGAGAGCAGGACTCCTTGCCTTATTCCTTCGAGTACCATTGCGTCCCTCAGACTCCTGCTTCTCACCTCCTCTCCTGGACCTGTGACGCATGAAAAGCCAGCTACTGCGCTTAGGCATACCTTCGCACGCGTCCTACGGGAGCTGCTCACTGATCTCATAGTCTCGTTCCTCAGAGTAAATTTCGATTGCAGTGAGAGCAAGGCACTGAAAAAGAAGTAAACGAGTGACTCTAGTGCTGCGAGTTCCTGTCCTCTCCTTTTAATACCCAGCCCAGACCCGCCGCCGATTTCAAGACGGTGTGGTGCAAATGCGGACTGAGTGGAGCGCTGAGAAGAGTGAGCACGCAAGTAAACGCAAAGGCTGCACCTGCCCGACTCCACCGTTAGCCCTCCGAGTTCTGTGCAACGGGCGCTTGGCGGCAATCTAGAGCTTATTGCACACATCCAGGTAATCTGCATAGAGACATTATATATGGTGTTCTCCGCGCCGAACAGGCGGCCAGCAACCAAGCAGCTACAACGATGGCTCGGAGCCCCGAGCGGTCCAAAGGGCGTTCAAAATGTTTGAAACATGTAGGGACGAATCTGAATATACTCAATGCTGGCAAGAGATGCTCAAGGCCATAAAATCCTCACTCTTTAGTCAATATATATGGTGATAGACTCTCTCTATAACGGCGTGAGTTCATCTATTGGTCCCGACTATAGTCTGAAGTTACATAGCGAGAAAGAGAAGGCCGACCGCCTAATACGGTGGAGTACCAGCACCCGCCGAGGAAGGAAAAGAGATCAATGTCGCAAGCAGTAGTGAGCCCCTCCACGATGGCAGAGGCAAATAGGCACGTAGACGACATCGACGGCAAAAAAAATAATCCGAAACTAATTGGTGTGGTCCCAGTGAGTGCGGCAAATGAACCACTAAAAAGTGCGATGACAAAAAAGAAAAACCGTATAACTTCTTACGCTACCTGTGTCGTTCAACTTGAATTCATGCATCCTTTTCATTAGAGGTTGGCATATTGCAAATGAATAGTCTGATTGTCCTGATGGTCTGCCTCCCAAAATTTTGCGAAACTCAACATGTCTGGTGGCTGCCGCCTCTCATTATAGTTGATGTATCCTGCTCCTCGAAGAAGTGAATTGATTATGCTCACATCTACAAACATTCTTCGCTCACCAGAGTGCTGCGCGCCGTCGATGAGTGGAGCTCACATAGCTTTGGTAGTACGTCCCTGTTGAAGGGGGAAAAATATGCTTTCATGTAGGATTGTGGATCTTGCTACAATTCATCTGATATTAAACCGGCCGCAACTTCACAAGGCTCTAGCGCGGAAATAATGAATTCCCTGAGAAGTAAGATGATTTAAGGAAAATGGACTGACATCGATAACGATCTTCAAAATTCTTAATTAAATATTGCACACACACAAAAAATGGCTCCAGATTTAAATTGCGAAAAAAAATAAAACTCAGTTTTTTATGTTCCATCGATTTTAATGCAACGCGAATCCTATTAACAAGTGAATTGTCCAGAAAAAATAGAGGATCTACGACTACAGTCTCGTAGTATGACTAATATGACATGTTACTGCCAAAAAGTATGCGTCTAATTTCCGCACACTGTCAAGCTTTGTAGCAAAGAGCGAACGATGCATCCATGGCTAATATGGACATAGCGGCTGCT
Source organism: Priapulus caudatus (assembly GCF_000485595.1). NCBI lineage: Eukaryota > Metazoa > Priapulida > Priapulimorpha > Priapulimorphida > Priapulidae > Priapulus > Priapulus caudatus. Next base: position 112,173 of record NW_014577643.1, on the reverse strand, counting down.
GAGGCCACAATACATAGGCTGAGTCCCCCTTGGTCCTCCGCCTCGAAGAGTCATTAAATTTCAAGTCGTCGCTCAAGTCGCTGAGTGAATTGGGCGGAAACACTCGCATCCACCACTCATCACAACCAACTTTTGAGTTCTCCCAGCAGACTTCCTGTTCTTTATCGATATCTCTTTTCCGCATTCGGCGTCTTGCGCGCCACTAAAGTCAATAACTGCAGCGATCACCTTCTGTTCTCAAATGTCTAAAAGATCACAAGTGAAGAGAAGCTTCAAGTACCTCTCTGTTTAACACTATCTCTCAGGAAGTCTCGAACTCCTGCGGAATCAAGTAGGAACATGCATTACCACTCCAGACTGTTGCTTTTCTATTCGCTGTAGTCGTAGCTGTACTCCCTCCTCTAACACTTGGTTCTTTAGCGACGTTCTAGCCATTGTTTGGTTCACACCCAACAAAGAAGCTTTCACAACCGCAAAAACCCAATGCCCGTCTCTGTACATAAGAAATACATAATCACACCATTACACTAACAGTGACAACATTGTGAGACTGGATTCGAGATTACTCAGTTCAGGTATTCAGCGTGAACTAATTAATTAATTTCGTGTTTACAGTACGTTTTTTGCACACATGCGTTCAGATCTTTGTGATCTAGGGGGGGGGTTCTAGTTCTAAATTACATTCAAATTAGCTTAAGTAACGTAGAATTGTGTAATTGTATCACCAAAAATATTTATAATGCTATTCAGTAACACCTATTTCTGACTCAGGCCAGGTATTGAGTGAACCCACTTTTGAAGTTTTGCCCGGTTGTTGATCCAAACATCCGCCTCGATCTTAAAAGGTCCTTCAGCACTGCTTCATAGGAAACTTATCTATGGTAGGGCCCATGCCAGCACTTGCTATAGACGACAGAGAATCTTCTCTTTCGCAGTTGGTGACATCCCTAGATCGTCTTGGATATCCCACCGTTTCGCGCGCACAGGACTTGCTCGCGATGGAAGTCGGCGATCAAGATCACTAGCAGTAAGACTTCACTGTGATGTAAATAACAAAATTCTGTTGTTTCAAGGCATGTGATTGCGTAAAACCAGACATCGTCACCCGTGCTTGCCGAGCCTGCACTATCAAGCTGACATGATTTGCCGCATATCAAATTTATAAAGGTACAGTCGACCTCCTTTAATCCGGCCCAACGCGTCGGGAACCCGCCACCGGCATCGCGGAATGATGGGATTTTGCCGGATATGAAGAAGTTATGCTCAAAACACACGCATTTCTATGCAGTTAAAAGTACAGGTATGCATGTTGATACGATGTATTTGCTCCGTGCTCATGGTATTATTTGTACAAAGCTGTCGTGGTTTCTATTGGTTTATATAAATGGAGAATAAAAATGAAGAATAAAACAGAAATCTTTACCCGGAGCGCAAGCGACCGTACGAGCGCCTACAACCATCACAAACACGCAGCGTGCGCGCGGGACGATCGCAAACACAGCATCACGGTTGGTACATCGCGCACAGTTTTGAGCGAGCTTTGAGCGAGATTTTTAAGGTGCGAAAGTGAATGAAAAAAGCAGCAGAACATACCACTGCGAGATCGCGGCCCGGTTAATAGAGATTTCGCGATACAGCGGATTGCCCGGATTAAAGAGGAGGTTGGACTGTAGCATTAAAATTTAAAAAAACGTTTAAATGTTAACAACCAGCGCGCTTGGAATAAATACACTGAAACTTAGGGCCCATTTACAACTTGTTGAACCAAAGTGATTATTTACTCCAGTGAATTCCCATGGCAAATAGGCTAAAGAAGCTTTAGTTTTAATTCAAGCCCCTCAAGCAATGGTAAGATACTAGACTTGTAACGTTATTCGGCAGGTGTAACGTGTAAACCGTTACATTGCATCCGCTGCACTGCCTTTCCCTCACTCATACACTATTTTTAGACATCACACACTAGTTATGATATGTATAAATTTTCTAACTCCACCTCTTACCTGATGCATCCTCAAACTGCATGATCTCCTGTTCACTGAGGATCTGTCCATGGAAGTACTTCTGGCTTGGCCAATGCACGGGTTCCAGTCCTTGATGACTGGCACAGCTTCTTTTATAGTGTCCTGTTGTCTGTTTTTGCATGCTGTGTGATGAAAACAAAGCTACAACCTGTAATGACATTGGTGCCTTCACAGCTTGATTAAAAAAAATAATGGTAGATGAAGACCGCTGTGGTGCGGTACGGCTATGGCACTCAAGAAGACAGATTTGATTGCCGTATTTATTAAGAGTCTGCTCTGCCAGGAAGTTTGGTAGATGACAAGAGCATAAGGTGATTCTGACTGAACGTGGTGCCCGTCACCTTCATTCTCGTCATTACTGTCACAGCGCGTCAGGGGACCACTTAGCTCTTCCGGTTATTTTTGCAGCATAAAAAGGTAAAACCAAATCTGTCGTTGGTTGTTGGCCATTCCACTCTTTAACCTTTACGGAGAGATTGGTTTTGGTCGGCACTTTCGAAGAATCATGTGCCTGACCATCTGCACGATAGATGCTGGTGTCCTGATGTCTTTTTTGTGGTTGGGCAGAACCAGGATTTGTACGCTGGACGGGCAGGTCTTGGCCCACTAGAAGCAGATCAATGCATACATACTCTCGTACGTGGTGCCTGTGCATTTCCATTGACACCCCATCCAGTATCCTTGTCTCGAAGCCGATGGCAATGATTGTTTCTCCACAATTCTGTGATCGTTTGCTGCTGCTGTATGCAGCTTGCCTATAAAAATGTGTAATTTCCAATTAAAAATCCTATATTTTCAAATATTGATGCTAGTAGACAACCAGTATAGACACGGTTGTAGCGAAATGAGGCCAAAATTATGTGTTCGCGTGATTAGGCGTAAATACAGAAAAACAAAGCATAGTGTTAATTAAATATTGATTAAATAAAATGTTAAACCAAGATTTAATGAAGCAATGCTAAGTTGGTAAATGTAGAACTGGGAGGAACTTGTTTTCATATTTGGTATGGGCTGGCAAATGATTAATACAATTTTATATTGGCCATATTCAATTCACTGAATAAATCTTACCATCTATATCGTATATGTATTTTGCTCTGTCATGGTGTAACGTTGTTTTTTACCGTTACTATGTTATTGTAGATTACAATGTTACTATTTAGCCAAAAACCATAGATACAGACGAAGTCAGTGGATAAAAATACCTGACTCGATGTTTAATGAAGGTTGAATGCTGGAGGCTGTTACAGAAGCTGTGGTTGCAGGTTCACCTGGTTGTCGGGAGAGAACTCCCTGATTCTAGCGCGGGGGTCCCGCATTTATAGCACGGCCAGGCAGTTAGAATGGCGATATTGATAATGATCTACTAGGCACTTAGGATATGACTATCTAGCCAGCTTAACTCAAAAAACCCTAACCTAACCTAAACCTAAACCTAAACCCTAAACCTAACCTAAACCGCTACCGCATAACCGCTTAAAAAAAAAAAATAACATAAATAAAATTCAACAGTGCCTAGTAGTCATCATCATAATCGCATCTAAACTGCCGGTTGCGCTTTATAGGCTGCAGGCCATGAGAACAACGGCATACCACACGTAATGCCACACTTCTCTAGCTGTGGGTGAGTGCCGGCATGTGTGTCATGGAGATTACTGGCGATCAGAGCAGTAATGCCTGGACGGTGGTTGACACCCTAGTTGACAAATAGCGTTTATTTCCCGCACACACCGAAT
>NW_014577643.1:103124-108391 GCF_000485595.1 Priapulus caudatus | reverse complement strand
GATCCGATCTTATAAAAAAAAAACAAAAGCATTCAACAAGCAGTTCCATAGACTTATACAGGGGTAGGATAACATTAATCATATATATATTATATTTACTTGTATATTCTATATGTATTATACAATATAATACACACACATACACTAAAATACTTACCACAAAATTATGTAAATGACTTGTACACAACAATATTCTGAACTCAGGTCAGCACTGGATTCTCACTAACTATACTCTAACGAGTAGACGGACTTCATCTATCGTCATCCGTGTCACGAACAATTCACTCATCTCCTTAAGCTCTTCTGGTAGCTCCTCATGTCGCTGGCTGTATGCGCTTGTGGCGGTAATTCTGCTATACTAGTGAGCCAAAGACTTTAGGTTTCTCAACGCGTTGCCGTAGGATTAGACTCTCGAATGACAGGACTGATTTTAGCTTGGCGTAAAGTCCTCTCACCATTCTCGACCTCTCTCTTCGACCCTTGTGGTACTACAACCGTTGGTGGTATCGGCTACCATGTCTAGGGGTTGTATATAGATATGGTTCTGTAGGTCATCACAACTGAAGCCCGTTACCTCCATTACTTAGCTTGCGGCCTAACCCTCTACATACACCGAGTCGGAACTTCTTTTAACGAATTCAGGTGTCGCACATGTACACAGCATTAACCACTATAGGTAAGGCATTTGATCTGAGTAATTCAAACCTCCGTAGCTTACACAATACATATGCTTAGATAGGAGGGAATGTTCTTCTGATTTCTCGTAATAGAACTAGTAATGTTTCCATTTGCCAGTGATCGCTGATTGACAATTACAACACAGTCTTCCGGCCTCAGAATGCGACAATGACATTGAGCTTTGGTGCCACCCGGCCCAGATTGCTGTTCTTTGAGGTCCTACTAGCTGACGATCGGCTCTGTCTGGTGTGGTACGCTGTTCTCTCCCATCGAACACTTAACCGCGGCTTGTCTTCTGGGAGGCTCCTCAGAACGTCTCAGCCATCACACATCATCATCAATCATCATCATCATCGATCATCATCCAGGTCCTGAGTGTGATCCAGGCCGTTAATTCAACACCTCTACCGATGGTGTGGCCTTGTCGACTCTTGCTCGAAGAACGCCCTTCTCCACAATAGAGCAGTTATGAGGCGTCCGTAGAATCCAGTGCGGCAGAGCTTTGCTCGTGCGTCATTCTTCGACCATTATATCCCATGTCGTTCTTTAGTCTTGCGCTGCCTCTTCTTACTGCGCAACCACCTCAATTCTTGAGGCCTGTCCGTCGGCGCTGCTGCGTTGCCCCAGCCGGTGGATGGACCGGGTACTCGTCGTTGGGACTTGCGGGACAACGCGACTCGCAGCCTGGTTCGCACGCGGCGGGCGCCTGTTAGTGCTTGTGCGCTGGGTGCGGCTGCGTGGCGTCGCTGCCGCCGGTGTGGTGGTGGCCGCTGGCTCGGGGGCAGGGCGCCGCCGGCCGCCTGGGTGTATGGCCGGCGCGTGCACGATCAGACGCTCATTTTATATTTTTATGGCTAATTACTTTGCGGGCAGCGTGGGTGCCTCGGCGGTCGTGGCTGTGCGGCGCCGGCAGCGGAGGTGCGCGTGCGCGCGCTCGACGCTGAGCGTGAGCCGTCGAGGTGGCTGCCGTGCATAAGAGCCACGATGCCCCGCCACTCATCACGATTCGAATGGAAGCTACGTCCTTCGTGTGCTGGGCGGCCGATGCGATCGCATCCTCGGCCGCCGCGTACGAATTCGGCGGCGCCGCACGGCTCTGCAGGCGCATCAGGCGCCGTCTGTCGAGGCGGTGCGCGCGGCGCGGTCCACCTCGTCCCACTTCCTCATTCCTCCTTCTGTCTGTTCTTTTCCTCGCACGGGCAGCCGGGGTACCATCGCTTGTTCTTCCACACTCGTGCCGCAGCCGCTGCGAACCCGGAATCCGCCCCCGCCGCCACGCCGCTAGCCTGCTTCGGCATTCCTCTTTCAGCCGGACATCATAAAATCTCCAGCATCGAGTCTTGATGAGCTTCTTCCCCTTTTCTTCGCGCGGGGCCAGGGGGGGCGGGGGGCGCGTGCCGTAAGCTCGTGCTCCATCCATGATGCTGTCCACCTGCAATGTGGAGACAAATTACGACGTCCAATCGACCGGCGCCACGCTATCGCTCGCTTGCTGTTCTCCGATCGGCACAATTACACTGACTGACGGCATAAATCGCAAATTCGGCTGTCTAAATTCCGTGTGTCGCCATCTTGAAACAGCGTGCTGACTGAAGTTCAGCTGTCGCGGGATATGAAAGTTCTTTAGATGCATTTCTACATTTCCAAGCGCTGCGACGTTAGTGCCGGGTTAATCTTCAATGGTGTTACCAGGCGCCTCGCCAACATTTCCCGCGGACTACCAGCGCGTACGACGCGCGCAAGCGATGATTTTCCGGCGCCACCTACCCTTCCACGACGTCACCGTCGATTTCGACTTTCTGTAGAGAACTTTCCGTGCTGACCCGAAATCATAGTTCTTGGGGTTAGGCCACTCCAAACTTTTCCACATTGAGCCAAGCCACTCGTAGCGATGTTCGCTTCCCAAGACTTGCTTCTTGGGGGGGACCATCGACCATCAACGCGAGAGTTCGCCCAGCGTCATTACTTGAACAGGTTTCTCATCCCCGAGACATCTGTGGTATGTCACGCCGCATCTCTGTTTGGCGAGCCGGTACGATGTCTACCGTCTTGGGGTTGATTTTGCTCCCAAAACAACCTCCAGCTTACACTCTTAGGCATTGATGAACCGCCACGATTGGAACACTCGCTTTGGCTGCTTTAGTACGCTTCACGGCTAACCCTCAGCCATTCGCATGCCTTCCAACATCTTTGCTTCTCCCATCACTGCCCTAGTGCACCAAGTCGCTTCCACCACCAATGTCTTGCTCTTCTCACGGTCGTATTCGAAGAGATAACCACAGCACCTGCTCCGTCAGCCCTTCAACATGGTTGTCCTTCAGCAAAGACAGTCACTCAGTCTACTGTGTATTCGGCTTGGTCACTCGACGCGTGTTCTGTTGTGTCTTCTGCAACGAAAACTTCAGAGAATTCCGAGTTTCTCTGGGTCACGTAGCTTCCACCCACCTCTGACACGGTGACACAAACTTTGCGCGTTGTCATTGCTGGTACGGAGTGCAGACTGTAAAGTCAGGTGGCAGGACCACTAGGTCTATGCTGCGATGCACACATACCGTTTGGGGAAAACAGATTTGCTGCCGGCTGTTGGGGAGGAGGGCAGTATCATCTGCTTCTAGATGCCACAGAAGGGACGCCTTCCAGGTGATAGCTGGGCGCGGCAGGGTGTTAGAAACTGGGCTCTCGACCTGCACTCCATGTCTGTGATAGCCTCGGTTGCCATTCAGGCCTCAAACGAGCGCGTAGCCATCGTGCTAGATGCAACGACAGAGGCGGAAGCCCTTCCAGGGGGTTGATTGCTGGGTGGGTGTAGAACCTGGTCGTCCTGACCTGCCACTCGCAATGTCTGTCGTAGCCTCGGTTGGCCGGTTCAGGGCTCAAAAAGGCGTAGCCATCGTGCTAGATGGCCAACAGGAGGGGACCACCCTCCAAGTGATAGCTGTGGCTTGGTGTAGAACCTGGCGCTCTGCGGACGTGGCAGCGTCCAGGTGTGCGGTGGTGAGCTCGGTTGGCCGTCGAGGGGGTTGAGATGGGTAGCCGATTCGTTGTGCTGACGATGGCCAGCATGAGTGGGACCCCCTGGCCAGGTGGAGTTAGCTGGGGACCAAGATGCGTTATTCCGCACCACCATGCTGTGGGCGGTGGTGACACCTAGCGGCAAGATGCGTTATTCCGCACCACCATGCTCTGGGCGGTGGCGACCCCCAGTGGCGCGGGCACGCTACGACACCTAATGTGGTTCCCGGACGTTGGCGATGGTTGTTTTTCACGCCTGATTAGCGGCATCTAAGCCGCGGTCAGCACCTCATGGCTATATTACACGGTTGACTACACTTTAGTGTCACATCGCATTAGCCGTGTAACATAGTGACCTATGCTAACATTAACGCCGCACGATCACGCCAGATGATTAGGGTCCTCTCCGTTAATCCGTTAATCTCCCGGCGTGGCGTGCGACATCGACTAAGTAATTGACTTGGTGGGGGAAATAGTAGCTCTTTTTGTTTGTAACACTGTGCAGCGTTACACTTCTCCCCCCCACTAAACCGATGTCCACAAAAGTGGACATCGAATGCCAGCCTCCCGGCTGGCCGTCCATAGGGAGGGCGGTCGACGTCATGGCATGCTAATAATACTGATACTACAATAACACATTAAGGTCTACTGGTGTCGTCGTCGACCACACCGCACAGAGCTACTAGTATGATAAATATGTCCTGAAGAGACCTAATCGGCTTTACCGCTACAACTAATGTCTAGAGGTTAGATGCGCTCGCGAAGGCATAAATTTTCTAAAAGCATAAGGCACTAAAATCTACACATGATCAGACGCCATCTAATAAATTCTAGCCAACACTGCCATTAATAGACGTTATTTGTATAGTTTATGACGCTCATACATCAGGGTCACCTTCCTCCTCATGTCTGTTGGGGGAGGCGGGTGGCAGCGAAAAAGTGGCCATTGCAGCCGCTACGGCCAGCGTTTGCGCCATTTGGCGTATATGCTCGGGGTTGAATATTGTGTGCGCCGGGTCGTCCTCCTCTCCGACTTCATTCATACATCGTTTGGTTGGCGTTGGTGCCCGACCCGACAAAGGAGCCAACGTACTCCTTTTGTGGGAATGGCGATGGCCTATCGCCATCCCAAGAGTTATCGGCGGAATCATATTCGTCGCTGGAGCCTCCCGTGGTGTCAGGCTCCAGGTAGGGGTAGGGGTGGCAGGGCATTGCCGTGCCGATGAACCGAGCCTCCGGCGGGGCGAGGAGTGCACTTTCTCCCCGCCCTGCGGCGCAGATCTCACAGCCACAGGCGGCGCTAGCGTATGCGGTGTGGAATAAAAGGCAACGCTATCTGCTTGGGTGTGGGCATGCCAGACGCAGTGCACGCGTATCCTGCAGGCATTCTACAAAGCAGGAATGACTGTGGGAACCCTAACCCATTCCAGATAAAGCTGCCCAACTCTACAGACTACTACTCTAAATGGTAATTGCATGTGGCCCATGTTAAAGGCATAGGTCCATTGAGTATGCAATTTTAACGAATGCTAGAGTAACTGGCCTCTTGTGTAGTTAATAAGTACATTACCTTATAG
>NW_014577643.1:90293-101551 GCF_000485595.1 Priapulus caudatus | reverse complement strand
ACATCAAAATACTGCTACCTTATTTTAACCAGCAGGACTGTTTCAAGTCAATAAAACATGCCAACAACATGCACCAAATTGCACCAACATACAAAATGCAAAAAGCTCTCACTGCAGGGTACACCCCCTCCCACACCCACCCCCTCGGTCACGCCGCTTCCTCGAAATGATTGACGCCGCCCCCTCTTAGATTTAATCCTGGCTACGCCGTTGGCTGACTGTAGTCTGATGTGCCTATATTATACACTATACTGATGTATAAAATTACATTGAGCCCGTGCTCGTGTGACGTTCGTGCGATCATCTACATATCGTTATCGCAGGATGTCCTCGTGACCGGGTGATACTCCATTAGGAGTGTTTCCAACTTTAATGTCATTAATGGTCATAATAACATAATATATATATATATATTAGTTTGTGGTTTAATGTCATTTAGGTTAGGGTTAGGGTTAGGGTAAGGATTATCAATCATTAATCATTAATCATTAATCATTAATCATTAATGATATCAAAGTTGAAAACACTCCTAATGGAGCGTTAGCCTAGTGACCGGTCAATTTATCAAGAGTACATAATAGAGATTATGTACGTACGGTATGATCTATATTATGTACTCTTGATGATATCATTCATATGGTCACGTCCGATGTCTGTCTACATAGACAGTAGTGACAATACATGAAAATCTAAGATCTCCACAACTTGCGAGATATTTCAAGTACACTTGGCATTTATCTGCATTAATTGTGATATAACTTTATTGTGCGAAGACGCTTATAGAGTTGGTACGTGTAGACCTATGAGGCGCGGAATGATATAATGCATCGAATTTGGTTGTTCTACTTCCTCGATATGAACCTAGAAGAAATATAGCCAGTTGTAGTTCGACCAGAACATCGATCTATTCTATTTCTTATACATACACAGATATGTCAAGTCATAGTGTGAAGCGGGTTAGGGGACGGCGCTATAGACGGAACAACACCAACACCCAGCTTGAGATTCGAGATATATGCCCTTTATTGCGATCAATGGGAACGTTGTTACATCCCGGTAATATCCTGTGAAATACATAATTTCAACATGGATAATACTGTCAATACACATACATACATATATACACACACATACATAAATATACCACAAATTATGTAAATGACTTGTACAAACATTGTCTGAACTCGTCAGCACTGGTCTCATAACTATACTCTAACGAGTAGACGGACTTCATCTATCGTATCCGTGTCACGAAAATTCACTCATCTCCGTAAATAGCATCACATTAAGCCCCCATCCCGTCCGCAACTTAACACCAACTATGGCACTGCGCGCATAAATGTGTCGCGCAAGAAAACACGTTAATTTACATCACACGCTGCAGCACGCTGCCGCGGATAGGATGGTGCTGTACCATGACCTGCTTCCACGTTCCCGCGACCTCGCGTGGGTGACTCTTCCTGTCAGCTCCTCTGTCGTGGCTGTACGTGTGGCGGTATTCTGTATACGTGAGCAAGACTAGTCTCAACGGTTGCCGTAGGATAGACCTCTCGAATGACAGACTGATTTAGCTTCGTAAAGTCTGTACACATTCTCACCTCTCTCTTCGGACCCTTGGGTACTACAACCGTTGGTGGTATCGGCACAGTTCTAGGGGTGTATATAGCATATGGCGGAGGATCATTACACAACTGAACCCCGTACTCATTACTTAGCTTCCCTAACCCTCTAAACACCGATCGGAACTTTTTAACGAATTCAGGTCCACTGTACACAGCATTAACACAAGTAATAGCATTTGCATTCTGAGTAATCAACCCTAGACTTACACATACATGCTTAGATAGGAGGGATGTTCTCTGATTCTCAATAACTATTAATGTTTCCATGCAACATTGACAATTACAACACAGTTTGGCCTCAAATGGACCAATGACATTGAGCTTGGTGCCACCCGGCCCAATTGCTGTCTTAGTCCACTAGTGACGATCGGCTCTGTCTGGGGTAGCTTTCTCACGAACCACTAACCGGGCTTGCTTCTGAGCCTCAGAACGTCTAGCCATCAACATCATCATCATCATCATCATCATCATCATCATCCAGGCCTGATTATCCAGGCCTTAATTAAACCTCTACCGATGGTGTGGCCTGTCTGACTAGTCTTCCTCGAAGACGCCCTCTCCACATAGAGCAGTTATGAGGGTCCGTAGAATCCATGCCAAGCTTTGCTCGGTCATTCTTCACCACTTTATCCCATGTCTTCTTTAGTCTGCCTGCTCTCTTCTGCGCAACCACCTCAATCTTGAGGCCGTCGTCGGCGTGCTGCGCCCACCGGTGGATGGCGTACTCGTCGTCGGACGCGAACGCGACGTCGCAGCGGTCGCACGCGGCGGCGCCGTCCGCGCGTGCGTGCGTGCGTGCGTCGCTGCCGCGTGCCGCTCCAGCGCGCCGGCCGCGTGAGTGCGCGCGTGCACGATCAGACGCATATTTTATATTTTATGCTAATACTTTGCGGCAGCGTGTGCGGCGGCGTGGCGGCGGCAGCGAGGGCGCCGCCGTGCGACGCGACGTGAGCGTCGAGGTGGCTGCCGTGCATAAAGCAACGCCCGCACTCGTCACATTCGAATGAGAACACGTCCTTGTGGCGGCGCCGGTGCGATCGCATCTCGGCCGCCGCGTCGAATCGCGCGCCGCACGCGCAGCAGCGCAGCAGGCCGTCGTCGGCGTGCGGCGCGCCCTCCACCTCGCCACTCTCCTCATCCTCCTTCTTCTTCTTCCTCCACGGCAGCTGGTACTCATCGTTGTTCTTCCACATCTGCCGCAGCCGCTGCGAACCCGGAATCCCCCCCGCCGCCACCGCTGCCTGCTCCGGCTTCCTCTTCAGGCGGTACATCATAAAATTGCCCAGCTCAGTCTTGATGAGCTCTCCTCTCGCGGCAGGGGGCGCTGCACGAGCTCGCTCCATCCAATGCTGTCCACCTGCAATGGAGACAAATACGACGTCAATCACCGGCGCCACCTATCGCGCTGCTGTTCCCATCGCACAATTACCACTGACGACGGATAAATCGCAATTCGCTTCTAAATTCCTTTCGCCATCTTAAACAAGCGTGCTGACTGAAGTTCGCTGTCGGGGAATGAAAGTTAGATGATTCTAATTCCAGCGTGGAGTTAGTGCCGGTTAATTTCAATGTGTTACAGGCGCCCTCGCAACATTTCCGCGGACTACCGGCACGAGCGCGCAAGCGATTCCGGCGCCACCTACCTTCCACGACGTCACGTCGTTCGACTTTCTGTAGAGAACTTTCCGTGCTGACAAATCATATTTTGGGGTTCCACTCAAACTCCACATTGAGCAGCCACTCGTAGTGTTGCTTCCAAGCTTGCTTCTTGGCATCGACATCAAGCGAGAGTTCGCCAGCGTCATTCTTGACAGGTTTCTCCCCCGAGACATCTTGGTTGTCACGCCGCATTTGTTTGGCGAGCCGGTAGATGTCTACCGTCTTGGGGTTGATTTTCTCCAAAACAACCTCAGCTTCACTCTTAGCATGATGAACCGCACGATTGGAGACTCGCTTGGCTGCTTAGTACGCTTCACGGCTACCCTCAGCCTTCCATGCCTTCCAACATCTTTGCTTCTCCCTCACTGCCCTATCCACCAAGTCGTTCCACCACCATGTCTGCTTTCTCCACTGGTGTTTCGAAGAGAAACCACACACCTGCTCCGTCACCTTCAACATGTTGTCCTTCAGCAAAGACCATCACTCATCTACTGTGATCGGCTGGTACTCGACGTGTTCTTGTGTCTTTGCAACGAAAACTTCAGAGAATTCCAGTTTCTCTGGGTCACGTAGCTTCCACACCTTGACACGGTGCACAAACTTGCGCTTGGGTTGTGGACGGATGCAGACTGTAAAGTCTCCAACCACTAGTCTATGCTGCGATGCACACATACCGTTTGGGGAAAAAAATTTGCTGCCGGCTGTTGGCCGGGAGGAGAGTATCATCTGTTCTAGATGCCACAGAAGGGGACGCCCTTCCAGGTGATAGCTGGGCGGGTGTAGAAACTGGGCTCTCGACTGCACTCCATGTCTGTGATAGCTCGGTTGGCCATTCAGGCTCAAAGAGGGTAGCCATCGTGCTAGATGCAGCAGAGGGGAACGCCCTTCCAGGTGATTGCTGGGTGGGTGTAGAACCTGGTCTCTCGACTGCACTCCATGTCTGTCGTAGCTCGGTTGGCCGTTCAGGCTCAAAAAGGGTAGCCATCGTGCTAGATGCAACAGAGGGGACACCCTTCCAGGTGATAGCTGGGCTGGTGTAGAACCTGGGCTCTCGACTGCACTCCATGTCGGTGGTAGCTCGGTTGGCCGTTCAGGTTTAGAGAGGGTAGCCATCGTGCTAGATGCCACATAGGGGGACGCCCTTCCAGGTGATAGCTGGGCGGGTGAGGAATCTGAACTCTCGACTGCAATCCAGGTCTGTTCAGTTGCCCTCTTCACTTTTGCTGCTAACCAGATAAAATTGTTTGGCCTAAAATCAGTTCCTTTTTTTGGTGTAGTAAGCTGTGACCACATAAGGCAGCATGCCGACTGGCTTCCTGCGTGGACGCCATGCTCTACAATCTTTCTCGTGAACGCCCCGGCAAGGTATGAATTAATGCTAGTGCACGGAAAGTATGTTTGTAAAACAATCCCAAGCACGGCACTTGCTGCAAACAGGTGAATTGTTTCTGAGTATTCACCTGTACGTGCTAGGGCAGCCAGAACATCGCTGTAAGGCAGTATTACAATACGTATGTCTGCCACCATTTCGAGACACTCCTTTCTTGTTTCGTCATAGAAGTGGCGATTTTTTGCGATTTCTATAACCACTCGCAATCGCAGATGCATGTGGTGTTCTTCTCTACCGTATAATGCCAGCGACAATGCCCTGTACATACAATTTCCGTCGCCTGTGACAACGCGAGGGATGTGGGTTTGTAAAATAACTGAACTCAGTAAACTCAAAATCTTTACTGCTGTTGTATCCTCCCGGCCAGAAGTGTCATCGCCATTCGATCTCCTTGCAGGAAGTCTCCCGTCGTAGACATCAAGGCGCATCTCCTGGTTGTGGGTGACCTTCGATACCGTAGACAGCTTGTACATTGCAACTTCAATTCTGCAATGCAATATGGGCAAACCTGTTACATATAGTCATTATATTTCTCATAGTCGAACGAACACATCTGCAATGCACTACGACTAGGCAATGTTAATTTGATCCGTGCGTTTTAAGAAGAGCCAACGTTCGGTAGATAGGGTGGTTCGGTTAATCCAAGGGCGCTCATGGCTCCCTTCCTCCTGACGTCGTCCCACTCGGGATTTTCCGCAGATAGCTGCCAGTATTTCTTTGTGCGGGAAATGAGATCGTTTCTTTCTCTCCCTTGCGGAGAGCCATTTATCTTGAGTGAAAACTGGACGCTCCACACGAAGTGGGATATCCTCCACATATCCCACCTGCTAGGAATTATCGTCGCCGCACCTGGAAATTGGAGCTTCCTTGGAAGCGGCAGTGAAATGCTGGTACCGATGTTTTCGATCTGTGTCTAGATGTGACGAGATGGTTGCTACCACCTCAGGATAGCCTGCTGCTATCCTCGCAAAAGTCAACTGTGAATGATCAGCTCCCTGATGTACCTGAGGTTTTATATTGTACTCCCTCTGGAGCTTTAACATCTCCTTAGAGTTGGCCATCTTTGAACTTTTTTTAGTGCTTTTGAGTCCCGCATAGCAAGACTAGCGTACAAATAGCTGACACGTCATCCATCACACTTTTGTACACTGCGTCCTTGTTCGGGACGCGTCCGGCAGCAGTATCTTGCTCAGCTTTGAGGTAGAACAAGTGCTCCCTTACTAAGGCACGGTTGAAACACTCATAAGTTATGTCGTCTACGAAAGCTGCAAAATAATCTCTGCCATATATCTGCAGTGGTTTTGACTATCTTTCTCTGCCCACTCAGAACCTCCGCGCAGATCTCCTTGGCACACTGTTCAGCGGAGATTGCTGAATTGCTCTTCTTTTTAGGTGTTGGCCCCGATCCTTCCTCGTCGGAGCATCTCTTGCTGGGAACCGATAGAGGAATACTCTCTAAGGAGACAGCCACGCCCGTAGGTATGATGGCAGTGGGACTAAATTTGAGTGATCTGAACAACAGCGATCTTTCGCGTTTAGCTTGGTCTTCACCTCTGTCTGCCAGGCTTGACACGCGACAACTCTTCAGAAGCTATGAACTGAATCTCAGTCTTCGGAAAAGGTTTCCTTGTTAACTTTTCTATAATTGCGTATTTTACGCGTGCCAGCTGAGCGCAATACAGCGGCAAGTGCTTGCAAGCTGAACGGTAATCACTGATGATTCTTTAAAGTGTTCTACGTAGGCTCCTTTAATTTCATTGACTTTTTCTAACTTTACTTTGGGTTCCCCTCTTTTTTCGACTCCAAACATTATATTTTCCTTCGCTGAGAGCGAAAGATAATTTTTGTATTTAGCTCCTTTATGTCTGCTTGCTTAAACCCAGGAAGTATCAGGGCGTTTTCTTCAGCATAATTCAGTACAAACTGCACAGCACGATGTATGTCCTCAAACGTAAAGTTACGCTTATTCTTCAAACGTCCTCCGAAACGTTTCGAACGGGGAACGAGTCCGTTTTAGAGATACCATTTCAACAGCCCAGTCAGTTTATCTTCACGAATGCTACAAAGAAAGTAAGGTAGAAATAAAATAGATAATTGATAATAAGCATCTTTTTCAACAGATTTAATATTTTTAGGGGATTTTTATAATACCGGTATTGACAATTTGTGTAGTACAAACATAATAGAAGCACAATCAAATACCCCCAATACCAACAATAGAGGTGGTTTGAATTTTGGTATCCCAGTAGGCCTATAGGATATGGAAACGCTATTGTATTGAAATTGTGTAGTACATGTATTCTAATAGCAGGGGTGCAAATTGGCAGTATCCTGATATCCTGTAGATACCAGACAAACATGAGGATACTAGATAGCAAAACCTTGGTAACGCAGCTGGATTCCAAAAAAGTGAAATTTGGTTACGTCGGTATCCTGCGTTGAAGAAGAAAAAATTGCACTAAATTGTTATTTCCCCTCGACACCAACGTGTACTTACGCATGAAGAAACTTGAATGTTGCTCTGCATACACTTTTTCCATCAGCATAGTAGCTGGTCTTTTGCTTTGATCTTTTGGTTTGGTTTGGTCGTCTCTGTCATATATCATATGTTGCACTACTTTCTTTTCAGGTTTGTAGACTAACTGGAGGTCATACTACTGTATTCGTAGCAGCATGCGTTGCAAACGTTGTGGATCAGATGATATGTTTTTCAGATGTATCATCTCTAGGGGCTTGTGATCAGACTGGACGACAAACCGTTTTCCGTACAGGTAGATGTGGAAGTTTTCACACCCAAAGATTGCTGCCAACAGCTCGTGCTCAATGTTGGCGTAGCGTTGCTCGCATTCGCTCAGAGACTTAGATGCAAAAGCGATTGGTTTGTCACGTTGAATGAGAACAGCGCACAATCCCTTGCTGGAAGCATCGACTTGAAGCTCATCTTGATGTGTTTGGTAAAAAAAACATGCCACATGCTTCTATCTGCAACGACTCAGCCTGCATGCTATGATATTTTCCCACCTAGTGAATAGATAGAGAATAAAACACAACATGACACAGTAGTATATACGGTATACAGTTATAGAAACGCTCACCACTTCCAGATACACTCACTAGAGGAGCACACAAGTCCTCAGGCTCTACGACTTCTTCACCTGCATGTACAAAGTGTTATTTAACATTAATTTTATTTCATACCATCACACAATAATATGACGTCAAAATAACAACTAGTGTGGGCATGCAGGCCTAATCCAAGCCATATTTTATACCGAATACAGGCGCCCAAATTACGACCCCTAGCAAAATGCCCAAATTACAAAATTCATAAAACGCACAAATTAGCTGAGCTCTGAAAATTGTGAAAATTAAATCTCCATGTTTCTATCGTCATAGTGGTTAATTCTGTTACTTATCTGAGGTAAAAAGAAAACCTATCCATGGATATATTGAAACAATTACAAGTGTTATAGATCAGGATGATATTAATTTTAATGTTATTATACGTCTACGCCCTATAACTAAAAAATTGCTAGATTAGTCACTAACATGGTGCACAGGCAATGCAGAGTATGGTCATGTTGTACTGTATGGTGGTATTTGTTGAATCAGCCATCTACAGCTCACCCACAACTGATTTGATACCAAACACTTTCACAAACCAGACCTTTTCTCATAGGGCTAATTAATTCACCTACCACTTATAATGTCCCATGCAAATACAGTAAAACTCGCATATGTCGTCATGGAAGTCATCCCGATTTTCTCTCATACTAAATCCATTGGAATAGCCCCGCCTAGGTCATTACGTACAAGTCGTCGCCCTCAGACAGGCCCCATGTAATACAAACAACAGTAATTTCCCATCTGTAAGTCGTCATTAGAAATGCCGATGGCGCAGTGGTCTAGGGGATGCACGAGCTGGCTCTCCAGATATGCGCCAACGTGTAAACAACAGCGGGCGTTACAGTTAGCCATGTGCCGTGCTTGCCGCTAGTGCGACATACATGCGTTATGGGCAGCAAGCAGTGGTGTCGATTGATGTACGGACCCGATTGTTTCATGTCTGCTATGGTTGTGGCGCGAACTGACATCATGTGTGGAGCATGTTTATGACTGCGTAGGGGTGACAGGAGCCTGGGAGGGGAGCATATCGAGTATATACATATATTACGCGTATGTCGTCATTTCCGTAAGTCGGCACAAATATGCTGATCCAAAAAATTTCCGACTTATGCAAGTTTTACTGCATAGCTTATTTTGATGATGTGGTTTGCTTAAAAAAAACACGCCACATGCTTCTATCTGCAATGACTCGTTCTGCATGCTATGCCATTTTCCCACCTAGTGATTAGATAGAGAGATCACTTTTTCACATGCCAATATAAATCATCTTACTCATGTCAAGGTAAAAGTTTAAAAAATGCTACATGCTTACCAGTTGCAATAACTTTCATAGTCACTTTTCGGATCCCACGTTTTGGGCAACGGCCCTGGGACTTTTTAACTGGCGCCACCTTTGATATCCTCTTCTTGAGTGCATGATATATATCCGCCTACAAAGGTATTGTTAATGTGGCCATAATTACGTGTAAAGTGTCAATTACAAGTAAAATATGTCAAAAGCTATTGCCAATTTTAATACACCAAGTGCTGAACAATCAACCTTGCACGCACACATGTTTAGACTTACATGTTGCTTGAGACTGGTCTCAGAGAGCAAGCAGGGTTAATGTTCACAGAGCTGCCTTGGCATCTGGTCGAACTCATGGTTCCTAGGAGATCTGGGAGTAGATAACATGGAGCACTGACCGATCATGGTGGTTACTGTAAAAACGCCTGTTTCTGCTCTCGCGTGACATAACCCCTCAGATACGGCTGATTTCAAGCTCTGAATCAGGGTATACAACAAATGTTGGTAAATCCAGATCTACATGTCTTGATGCCATCTCAGTCGATTTCCTTGGCGATTTCCTTGGCGATTTCCTTGGCGATATCCATGGTGATCTCCGTGCGGACTTCGTTGGGGGATTTTCGGGTTGCCTTGCGTGTAGATGTACTGGCTGCATCAACACACATGGGATCCTATTTTGAAATAGATTAGAACATTAAATTTAATTTCTTTGACTGTAAATTTGTTAGAATGAGATTTACTTTTTATATTTAATAGTAGTCTGTAGCTTATATAGCTTTAAGGTTACTCTCAAGGTTTTAGGCAAAATTTTACAGATTTTTCATGTTCAACGTTGTTCGATGGCTAATACAACTGAATACGCTGTACATTTCGCGGTGGTTTAATTTTCGCGCATTTCACGAACACGTCCCGACCGCGAAAATAACAACGCGAATAATTCATAATTCACTGACACACACACGCATATACACACACGCACTCAATCTCTCTCTCTCTCTATACACTTGCCTGCCGTCTATAGCCGTGCGTATATTAGCCTATATGAGCGATACCGCGCGCATATATTTGCTAATATATTGACTAATCGTGCGTCAATAAACTCAATATTCACAAAGAATATAGCTAAGACATGTGTCTATATTTATGTAGATTTCAGGGTAGAAATGTAACCCGATAAATGCGCGCGTGGGGAAGGGTTACCAGCTGTACACAATGCGTCAGTATAGGCGGGCGCGGTTCGAACATTTAATCATCTATAATTCACTTCTAAAGAATATCTACATTGGGCCCCCCTCTAATATTTATAGTACTGCCATAAGCTACAACTGTGCCAAGTTTGGTGCTTTTGTCAGCTCTGTAACGATCATGATGCTAAGGGACCTGACTATTACGTAAGAGTTAAGGTATATAATATACTGATCGTAATACCATCGTTTTCGATGTATTTTATCTTTACATGAACAGGAATTGTTTAAATTTGGTTATTCCTAACAGCTCGTGTCGTTTTTCTTAGGAAAACGTGTATTCTGACACGACACTTACCTTGCGTTGCTTGTAATCTAACCAAACGACTTGTGTGCGGTTACCTTGCAGTCTAGAGCTACACGTCACTTTCGTCTCTAGTTTTCGTATTTCCTTGGTTCGAGTTTTTTTGTACGTGCAAGTTATATCAAGCAGTGTATCAGTGAAGCAGTGAATCAAGTGTGGCAAGGTTAGAGATATTTTTACGGCGAAACGTTTAATTCGCACTTGTACAGAAATGTAGCCGTCTAAATAAAACACACATACATATGCTCAGGAGCTTATAAATGGTCCATTTATAAGCTCCTGATATGCCACATTAGGGCTGTGGTATCATGTGATTGTTGCCATGCAGCAAAAAATGAGCTAACTGCAGTGGCGTAGCCAAGGGGGGGGGGGCGATAGGGGCCGCCCCCTTAAGATTTAGAAGGCAAAAAAATGAAAAATAAAGTTAAAAAATAAATGAATAAAAATTCGCCTCACTGAAATCAAGAAGAATTCAATTGTAATACTGTGATTCAGTTGATCAGTTCAGTTCGGCCGGTCTCCCTTATGTAAGTGAGGTGTTCGAATAAAGAAGATTTTCACAGATGCGTATATAGTTAATAATTAATTCAATTCTGGATGAAAGTATTGCATGTGTGGTTTGGGG
>NW_014577643.1:85997-89811 GCF_000485595.1 Priapulus caudatus | reverse complement strand
ATGGATATTCATTATAAGAATCATACTAGAAATTTAGTTTTAAAGTGGATATCCTTGGTTTTTGTTGTTTAAAAATGATCACACTGCAAAATATGTTGCTGACCTGAGTCAGTGTGTTACGTCGGGGAAGGTGGAGGAGGGGCGGAGGGGGACAGGAGAGGAGGGAAGGAGAAGGAGAGGGGAGGCAGGTGGAGGTGAGGGAGGGGAGGTAACGCGTCCGTGGCAGCGCCGCGGGTTCGCTCCGCCCGCCAGTGTCGCGGTGAGTCGGCTGTGTACGTCGGGCGGAGGTGGAGGGAGGGGAGGGAGGGGAGAAGGAGGCGGAGCGGGAGAGTTAGGGAGCGGACGGAGGGAGGAGAGGGAGGGAGTTATAGGCAAGAAGAGTGCAAGAGAAGCAGGGTAAGGAGCACGAGAGAGAGAGACGGAGGCAGAAAGTCGAGAAGGAGCGCACGGGTAGAAGGAGAAAGTTGAACAGAGTGGGGAGCGCAAAAAGGCTTCGCTCAACTCAGGGGACGGAGGAGACCCACCGCCCACACCCACAGCGGTATGCGTCCTTGCAGTGCCGCGGGTTCCTCGGCCCACCCCTCGGGTCACGGCCCTCTTCGGGAATGCTATCCGCGCCCCCCTCATGGAGCATTTTAATTCCGCAAGCGTGGTCCGTTTGCGGGAGCGCTGCTAGGGTTCCTGAGCGTGCCCACTCTCACGTTCAGTGATTTAGGTCAGCTATTACTGCAATTTGTATAAATATTTACATTTGAGCCCGTTGCTTCGGGTTGACGTTCGTGCGATCATCTACATATCGTTAATCGGCAGGGATGTCCTCCGTGACCGGTGATACTCCATTAGGAGTGTTCCAACTTAATGCATTAATGGTCATAATAACAATAATTGATATATATATATTAGTTTGTTGGTTAATGTCATTTAAGGTTTAGGGTTATGGGTTAGGGTAAGGGATTATCAATCATTAATCATGAATCATGTAATCATTAATCATTAATGATATCAAAGTTGAACACCCCTAATGGAGCGTTAGCAAACTAGTGAGTACGGTCAATGTTTTACAAGAGTAGCATAATAGAGATTATGGTCCGTACGGTATTGATCTATATTATGTCACTCTTGATGATATTCGATTCATATTGGTCAGGCGGGTCCGAATGTCTGTACTACAGATTTAGTGACGACATACATTGAAAATCCATTAAGAATCTCCACTTAGAGTACTCAAATGTATTATCCTTCATTCTTGCGGAGATATTTCAAGTAGACTTTGGCATTTATCCTTGGCATTTAATTGATGATATGAACATTTATTGGTGCGAAGACGTCTGTATTTAGTTGCATTGAGTAACGTTGTAGTACCTTATGAGCGCGCGTGAATGAATATGCATAAGCATATGAGTGCTTCGAATGTGTGTTTCCTACTTCCCTCGATATGAACCTGTATAATATACAGTAGTGGTGCATGGGGGGTTCGAGCTCTAGAGCAGGTCAGCTATCTATTTCGTTAACATTACGACAGATATGTCCAGGGTCATAGCTTGTGAACGCGGTTAGGGGACCGCGGCCAGCTGGGTGCAGCGCTATTGACGCACACGGGAAGCAACACGCAAACCCAGGCTTGAGATTCGAGATAGATGCCCTTTATTGCGATCAATGGGAACGTTGTTACATCCCGGTAATATCCTGTGAAATACATAATTTCAACATGGATAATACTGTCAAATAAAATAGATAACAAAAGTGAAAGTATCACGCGTTTGTTCATACATACTTATGACAACAGCACTTATACATATAAGGCTAGATCAGCACTTAAGATGTCTCTTATAATACTTCAAGATGTCAAGAGGCAAGCTTAATTAATGACAACTTTAACTCAGCTTAAAGTTACACCTGAGTTATCCAGGTTTATATCCAGATGAGAGACCGGATACCAGAGAAGCGTCGCCTGAGAGGTGTTGATCCTGCCCGCTAAGCGCTGATCTTGCGCGCAGTTCCGCGGCAAGGCGCACGCGACCGCGGGAACGTCCTACGAAAGTATCACGCGCTGGCAGCTATTGATCCGTGCGCCAAATCGAAAGGCCGGCGCACGGTTCAATTGCTGCCAGCGAACAGTCTCGAATTTTAGCGGGTCTAATTCACTAGCAAACATATGCACACGCCATCGCGCAGGCCTAATAGCGATGTTTCACGTGACGTCATAGATTAGGTCACGTGTACTTGTTATGTGTTGTGGTTGGCAAAAGCGAAGCGTGCTGCTTGACATTTACAGATGAATGACCACATGTTCTGATAGAAAGCGTTGTTTATGTAGTGCACGTACACGTGCGTGCTGCGTGCGTGCGTGTGTGCGTGCGTGCGTGCGTACGTGCGTGCGTGCGTTCGTGTCGAACAATATCACGTATCTGCTTGCTACCAACCGTTAAACTGCGCATATGCCGCATGTGTGCATATGACGTCAATGTTTATAAACATGTGTAACGAACTTGCCTTTTTGCCGACAAGACGTTATCCCGGGCCTGATGTTCGGCCCGGGTATAATTCCTTGACAGGAACGACCACTGGACTAACGGAATCCACACGCAACTCATAAGACGCAACGACAACGTAACGGTGTTCACACCGGGTATGCCTTTTTTTTATTACACACCGTTAACCATCAGGTCAGCGGCAAATAAAACACACTCCGTGATCATACGTTACTTTGTGCTGAAGGCCTGAATACAGTAGTGAGCATTGCTTAGCTAATCGGCTACACTCTACATGATCAGCTAGCAGGGCGGGCACGCCACCAGCAGCTAGAGCACGCGGCGTGTTCCTCGTCTTGCGTTGTGTGTTCTGTAGTCAGGAAGGAGTCAGCAAGAAGCGGCGTGATCCTCGTCCTGCGTTGATTTTTCTCTTGAGTATTCCTGGATGACTGCAAATAACTTCTTCCGGGGAAAGAAGATTCTCTCCCAGGAAACAGTTCCAACAGGTCAGACTTGCTCAGTGTCTTGAATATCTCTCCTGTTATTCTGCTTGCTGCAATGTTTAAAGTACATACAATCATAGTTCTAGTACCATAGACAGCGACTTGTTGCCGCATGTCGAGTCGAGGGCTATCCTACTACTACAGTAGATCTAATAGTAATACAATCATATAGCTCCAATAAAATATCACATAACTAAGACTGGTCGGCTAGTACAACTAATAAACTGCATATTCAGTGTTCACGGCTTGACAATATTACTGTAGTTCCTAATCTTAATAATAGGAATCTGGGAATGTACTAACTTTCCTTCTACTACGAGTTAGCTCCAAGAAACGGTCTTGCTAGTGTTAGACTATAACTTATAGTAATATAACTAGGCCTATAAGTAACTTGGGATAGTAGTAGTAGTAATACTAATACTAATAGCAATACAGGTTGTCGTGCAAATTTCATACAGGCACCTTTAGTGATGCACAGATTTACGTGTATCAGGTAGTGATGCACAGATTTACATGTATCAAGTAGTGTTCCCTGTTCCGAGGACACTGCTCATTTGTAGGTATACCAGTTTCTTACCTTCTACACAGTCAATAACATATTTCCTCCACTCTTCCCTGTAGCTAGTAGCACCATCTCCTAAAAACTCTGACCAAGAACTCGAAGTACTCGGAATAGAATCCTTACGTCTATGACTTTCAAACAGCGATCGCGCGAGTCAGGCGGTTTGTTGAGACGCAGCAACCGTTGCTATGCACGTGACGGTATCAGGACAAATACCTCCCGGACAATCACCCCCCGGACAATTACCCCCATACAATTACCCCCCGGACATTTACCCC
>NW_014577643.1:66419-85931 GCF_000485595.1 Priapulus caudatus | reverse complement strand
CCCCCGGACATTTACCCCGCAGGCATTTAGCCCCGGACAATCGCCCCCCTTATCTGTTGCAATTTTGCAACCTCTTCAGTTGCATTGTCCTCCATAGCACGCTGCAGATACAGAGGTAATGAGTCATACACGAGTTTTCCTTCAAGAAGAAACCGCTGTAAGCCTTCGACTAAAGCCTGCAGGAGTTTAGAGAATCGACCAGTGCCTATAGAGAGCCACTGCAGCTGTTCTTTGACGTACTCCCGTGCAAGGCGCTTGACATCTTCTGTCGGATGGTCTTGGCTAATGAGGCCAGACTTGTGAAATGCTTGAAGTATTGTCGGCGAGCTATACAAATCAATCTTGGTAACAAAGTTCCCCATTGACAACATGAGATGAATTAGAAAGCGAAAAAAGAGTGTGGGTGTGAATTGTGTAAATACGACAACATTTCTCTTGGTTTTTGACACTTTTTGTGACATCGGCAAATCGAATGTTAAGCGGGTTGGGGAATGGCGCTATAGACGGAACAACACCAACACCCAGCTTGAGATTCGAGATATATGCCCTTTTATTGTGATCAATGGGAGCGTCGTTACATCCCGGTAATATCCTGTGAAATACATAATTTCAACATGGATAATACTGTCATATAAAATATATAACAAAAGTGAAAGTATCACGCGTTTGTTCATACATACTTATGACAACAGCACTTATACATATAAGGCTAGATCAGCACTTAAGATGTCTCTTACAATACTTCAAGATGTCAAGAGGCAAGCTAAATCAATGACAACTTTAACTCGGCTTAAAGTTACACCCGAGTTATCCAGGTTTATATCCAGGAAATGTATTCCTATGTTTCTTCATAACAAACACTAACAATAAATGGTGAAAAATTACTAATCATTCAATTACAGACAATATCTATAATTATTAATTACCAATGGTATCAATTAAATGAAATTACAGAGGAGGTGTAGGTATCATACATAACAGTGTTAACATGGTTCTCACCCCCAGCAATGGTACGATACTGCTACTGTAGCGCAGCTACACCTAGCGGGTCACATCAGAAAGTAGCGTCTCACACGATCCAAAAGTACCTAACATTACAAAATAACAGAAAACAGCTTTATGCTTCTTATGCATTTATAACTAAGTCTCGATCGGTAACCACTACAACGTACCATACAAATTTAAAGACGTTTACAAAGAGCGCATCTCAACGCACATGTTACGTCATGCTAAGTCACTCGTTAGTACAAGAAATACACAAATCAATACAATAATCATTAACTTTTACAAAATGAACCGTTACAGACTTGCAGTAACTACTCATACTACGGATGACAACTTCCCAAAGAGATACTCACAGTTTACAAGTGTTGTTAACAATCTTTTCAATAGATTGAAGTAAACAATGACCTTTCGGTGATTGAGATATGGCGGCGCACACCAGCCTACACGCTGGTCAGAGCATCATGGGTAAAACAGTGTCACAACAATTTCAGCGTAACGACCTATTTCCAGAGGAAGGCGAATCAACAATAAGCTATGACTTATTACTAGTAAATAATAGCTATGAAGTATAATCGGTAATTCTACAGATTTAAGAAAAACATGAAATTCTAGGTACAGGGTGTAACCATGGGAACAACACGTAGCATCTGTAACCTCAGCAAGAAGCGGCGTGATCCTCGTCCTGCGTGGTGTGTTCTGTAGTCAGGAAGGAGGCAGCAAGCGGCGTGATCCTCGTCCTGCACTGTGTATCCTGGAGTCAGGAAGGAGCCAGCAAGCGGCGTGATCCTCGTCTTGCGATGTGTATCCTGGAGTCAGGGATGAGGCAGCAAGCGGCCTGATCCTCGTCCTGCGTAGACGTCTCACTGAGTTCCGCTACACCCTACATGCTCAGCTAGCAGGGCGGACAAGCCACCAGCAGCTAGAGAGCAGTGGGAGGGTGCGAGCTTCCCTGACTGAGCCGAGCTGGCTCCGCGCTGTGTATCATTGCGTCAGGATACGGGCAGCAAGCGGCGTGATACTCGTCCTGCGCTGTGTATCCTTGCGTAGACTTCTGACCGAGTTCCACTGCACCCTACATGGTCAGCTAGCAGTGCGGACACGCCACCAGCAGCTAGAAAGCAGTGGGAGGGTGCGAGCTTCCCTGACTGAGCCAAGCTGGCTCTGTGTTGCTTTGGTGCTGGACGCCGCAGCTTATATACAGCCGTGGGACACCACGTGGTCACAGTCATGTGACCCCCACGTGTGACCTGTAGGTGTCCCGTCGAATTAAACTATAGGTCAAGTGGTGCAGCATGGCTTTCATTTCCAATCCGCTGCTAGCCCACGTGGCTACGAAGCCGTGCGTCTTCAACGTTGAAGTAATGCTGACGCATGCTATAGTGTATGTTGTATAGCGGGTCGAATTCGCTACACATGAAACATCGCTATTGCATGAGAATCACTGAAGAACTGCTCCGTCAATCACGCGAAACGCAAGAGAAATTTAACGACGGCGAAATATACAGCTGTGTCTGCATAGTTCACAAATCCCATTGGTTTATACAAATCACGTACCTCAAACTCCTGTTTTATGGTGCATTGTGACCCTAACCCTAACCCTAACCCTATAAACAAAAAAAATTATTTGTTGTCATCAAATTGTTGTAAATAAATCATGTAAATATGGATAAACATAGAAAAATACAGCAAACAGGAAAATCATGAAAAAACAGATGGGATTCGATCCAACGACATTTCAGCCGTGTCGTCTCTGCTCTAGGCGTTCAGCTATTGAGGAATTAGGCTTTTGTGTTATGGATGTGCCTTGACAACACTGTGGCGTCATTGAAAAATTTGAGGCACGTGATTTGTATCAACCAATGGGAATTCGGAGGGCCACGTCACCGAGTAGACATCGTGAGTGGCATGCGGTGGGCGTAGTCATTGAGGTAATTAGGGTTATTTAAGTTATATTATAGTTTTTCGTGCGCTTTTAAATGCCAATCAACGATGCTACGATGACATGCTTACCAGCAAATGCTGTGTCAAGTCAGTCACTGTTGCCCCCGAATTCAGATTAGACGAATCTCCATGTGAAATTCCCATATGTAATTCCCTGTTTTGTATTAAATTGCCAGTAGGGGAGCGTGCCGCTGCATATATTAACTCAAACCTTTGGTTTGCACAAGGACGGGCCGTCCGGGGGCACCACTAGTCCAGGAAATGTATTCCTATGTTTCTTCATAACAAACACTAACAATAAATGGTGAAAAATTACTAATCATTTAATTACTGACAATATCTATAATTATTAATTACTAATGGTATCAATTAAATAAAATTACAGAGGAGGTGTAGGTATCATACATAACAGTGTTAACATGGTTCTCACCCCCAGCAATGGTACGATCCTGCTACTGTAGCGCAGCTACACCTAGCGGGTCACATCAGTAAGTAGCGTCTCACACAATCCAAAAGTACCTGACATTACAAAATAACAGTTGGAAAACAGCTTTATGCTTCTTGTGCATTTATAACTAAGTCTCGGTAACCACTACAAACGTACCATGCACATTTAAAGACGTTTACAAAGAGCGCATCTTAACGCACATGTTACGTCATGCTAAGTCACTCATCAGTACAAGAAATCCACAAATCAATACAATAATCATTAACTTTTACAAAATGAACGTTACAGACTTGCAGTAACTACTCATAGTACGGATGACAACTTTCCAGAGAGATACTCACAGTTTACAAGTGTTGTTAACAATCTTTTTTTAACAGTTTGAAGTGAACAATGACCTTTCGGTGATTGCAATATTGCAGCGTACACCCCCCTACACGCCGGTCAGAGCATCATGGGTAACACAGTGTCACAACAATTTCAACGTAACGACCTATTTCCAGAGGAAAGCGGATCAACAATAAGCTATGACTTATTACTAGTAAATAATAGCTATGAAGTATAATCGGTAATTCTACAGATTTAAGAAAACCATGAAATTCTAGGTACAGGGTGTAACTATGGGTACAACACGTAGCATCTGTAACCCAGCTTCGTTCTACGGAAGCCTGTCTCGACAATAATACCGCACGCCTATTACACTCCCCTGCCAAAAACTAGCTGTCTCAGCAGTTTACACAATATAGGTCCTACC
Organism: Priapulus caudatus; assembly: GCF_000485595.1. Classification (NCBI taxonomy): domain Eukaryota; kingdom Metazoa; phylum Priapulida; class Priapulimorpha; order Priapulimorphida; family Priapulidae; genus Priapulus; species Priapulus caudatus. Next base: position 81,786 of record NW_014577643.1, on the reverse strand, counting down.
GTTACCTTATTACAACCATGACAAAGTTACATGTTGCTGGGTTTTAAGCCGGTTAACATTCTTGCTAACAACAGTTGTGTCTGTACCATATTGTCTATCGTTTGACGGTCTACGTTCTGCTCTGCGGCGCACTCTTGGGCCATCACAGACTTTGGGAGTCTGTTTGGATTAGGGTGCAACCCTGCCGTTGTTCGTTGACTTCTTCGGGGTTCTTCATCAAGTTCAACCGTAGTGGGGTTCGCAGCCTTCCCTGCTGAACTATCAGCCATACCTTGGAAATTTCGAGGGCTGAGGGAATCCGCCTGATTGGTGGTAGTTCCAGAATCAAGAGTGTCAATGATGATCCTATATTCTGTATACGGTAGTCATTCTCCTCCTCGAGGTCTTCCTGTGGCTGCTCACAAGTGGTATGTTTGGGTGTCTCATCAAGACTACTTGCAAGCTTGATGTCCTCCAAAAGGTCCTTTGCATCTAGCAAGTCGATGGCAGGACTTGTGCTCCTTCGATCCACTCAGAGGTTCCACCAGGTATACATTATGGCTGATTTTCCTGATGACCCTGTGTGGTTCTGATTTTTAATGGTCTTGGATCTTGTGTCTTCCAACCACTTTGTTTCTCAGGAACACTCGATCACCTATCTTCAATGGATGCTCCTGGGTTGTTTTGTTGTAATGTGTAGCACGTTTCACAGCTTCATGCTCCAACTGTCCACTTGCCAGACTGAAACCATTCTGCAGCCTTTGCTGATGTTCAACAACCCATTCAGTTTCCAAAGTTGTCTCCTCTTTCAGTTTGTCTTGTCAGTTTTCAGAATATCATCAACCGGGAGTCTGAGTTCTTGCCCAAAGAACAGATAGTAGGATGAGAACCCCGTGGTTGCATGAGGTGTGACATTGTAGGCATATACCATCTCCGGTAACAGCTGCGGCCACTTCCTTTTCGTCTCAGGAGGTAAGGTACTAAGTAAGTTGTGAATGGTGCGATTCAATTGGCCGTTCTGTTCAGGGTGATATGGCATAGTTCTGGTCTTAACAGTTCCATAAATGGCATATAACTCCTGGATGATCTTCCCTTCAAAGTTTCGCCCTTGGTCGCTGTGTAACCTGCTGGGTATACCAAACCGGATGAACCAGTCTCTTACCAGCACGCTTGCAACAGTCTTTGCTGTTTGATCTCTGGTTGGCACCGCTTGCGTGTACTTAGTAAAGACGTCAGTGAGGACTAGCACATTTTCCACGTTTTCAATACCAGGCTCTAAGACAGTGAAGTCCATGGATAGTATGTCCAAGGGTCTCTGTGCACATAGTGACGTGATAGTTGTCTTAAGGTTTTTCCCATACTTTCTAAAAAGACAGCGGGTGCACTTGGAGCAGTATTCCGTGACGTCATGTGTCATGCAAGGCCAATAACAACGTTTGGCTAGAAAACCCAGGATCCTCTTCGGGCACTGATGTCCCATGGAATCATGGAATAAAGACAACACATCTTGCTTGAGAACAGATGGCAGGATAACTTGTCTGAAAAGCTCACCATCTATCTGGACACTCAGTACGTCATTACGTTCCGTCAAACGGCTCCAGGAAGATACCAGTTTCTTCACTTCAGGTGTCTCTTTCCTCAAGGATTTGGCAACAGGGAACCGCTTCTTCAGTCTGAACTCCCTCAGACGTGCAATGACAGGATTAGTTGACTGGAGATGCTCCAGCTGCTCACTTGACAGCGATGGTAAGGATGATGCTGTCACAGGGTGAGATGGTATTCTTTGAGGTTGGACTCTGACTTCTTCTGCCCAAACCCTGCTAACCAACTCTTTAATCTGGTTTCTCAGGTCAGTAGGAACTGTTGTAGCTGCTGATGGGCTCTCTTCTAGGAACTGTACCGAGACTTCCTCCAATCGGCTGGTTTCCGGACAATGTTGCGTCTTTCGACTCAACGAGTCCGCATTACGGTTGACTTTCCCCGAGCGGTGTTTAATCTTCAGGTCAAACTGTGCAAGTTGTCCTATCCAGCGCATCTCAGTTGCCCCCAACTTTGCAGTCGTCTGGATGTAACTTAGGGGATCATTGTCTGTGTATACAGTACATTTCGCACCGATCAAGAGGTCTCTGTATTTTTCGGAGACAGCCCACTTTAGTGCCAAAAGTTCCAACTTCATACTTGAATAGCGTTCCATATTCTTCTCAGCTTGTCGTAGACCTCTGCTGGCATAGCTAAGTACAACAATCTGATTGTTCTGCTCTTGGGAAAGAACAGCTCCCAGCCCAAGATGACTTGCGTCGACTTCTAATATGAACGGTTCAGAGAAATCAGGGTAACCCAAGATGGGTGGGTTAACAAGCCTCTGTTTCAACTCCATCATTGCCTGGTCACATTCTTCATTCCAGCCAGATACTCCAAGTGGGACAGCTTTGGACTTACGTTTCTTAGTAGATCTCGGACCTGTTAACAACTGATGAAGGGGAGCAGCAATTTTGGCAAAACCCTCAATAAACCTCCTGTAGTATCCTGTAATCCCAAGGAACCCACGTAGTTCAGTGTCAGTCTTAGGTTTAGCCCACTCTTGGATGGCAGATGTCTTGTCAGGGTTAGGCAGAATACCTTCCTTTGATATTACGTGTCCAAGGTAGCGGAGCTTGGTCTTGAAAAGCTGGCACTTCTCCGGTTTCACTTTGAGATTCCAGGATCTCAATCGTGTAAGGACCATGTCGAGGCGCTCCAGTGTCTCTTCGTAAGTTTTGCCAAAACACAGCATGTCATCTAGGTAGACGATCAATGTCAAGAAATTCTGGTCCCCAAATATCTTGTCTATTAATCTCATAAATGTTCCCGGTGCTCCCGTGAGCCCGAAGGGCATTCGGGTAGCGTCATACAGTCCACTTGTACCTACCCTAAAAGCTCTCTTCTCGATGTCCTATTCTCTGACGACGATCTGGTTGAAACCGTGCGCCAAATCTAAGGAGCAAAAGTATTCAGCACCATTCAACACATCAAACGTCTCCTCAAGTCAAGGAAGCGGATATGCATCCTTCTTCGTCTTGGCATTCAGCGCTCTGTAGTCACAGCAAAGATGAAGCTTTCCATCTTTCTTCCTGACTAACACAACAGGAGCAGCATACGTGCTTGAAGACTCTCTGATGATCCCAGTATCTAATGCTGACTGGAGGTACTCCCTAACTTCAATCCAAAAGTGAGGAGGAACACGTCGGTGAGGCACTCGGATGGGAACCTCATCATCTGTTATTATACGGTGTTCCACAGCATCGCAGTATCCTATGTCATTGTCACCGGTACTGAAGACTTCAATGTGCTTCGAGATCAGATCCTTCAGTTGAGCTCTCCTCTCAGTTGATAAGCTGTCACTGACATCCATCTTACTGAGGAGTCCTTCTGCCACATGCGGGTCATGATGGGTCCTATACTTTTCTAACTTATCTGAAGACTTGTCAACAACGATGGCTTTATTACCAGTCAACAATAAACTTGTGCCAGGCTCGACAGTTGCTGGTTTCAGTATTCCAACTGGTGTTCGAGGTTTAAAGTACATGTCTCTGTCTGTGAAGTTTGCAACTTGGAACGGTATCCTTCCATTTCTACCAACAGTCACTACTGACGGTCCTACCTTCAGTCTTTTTGGCAAAGTTGGTACTTGAACACCTATTTCTTCAACAACACCAGTAAATGGAGCTGTTTCTCTGGATCTTGTTGAACCCTCAATGACTTTCAATGACCATGCGGGGACAAGTACAGGCTGGTTTCCTGCAACTCGTACTCTTCCAGTTTTGACTACTCCCGTTTCTTCATACAGAGACAGGATCGTTTTTCACTTAGGTCCTGGGACATCTGATGGTATGTTTCTGCTGATGTCTCAAAGAACGTTGGATCCTAAAACTCCAGGAATCTCCCTCTTCCTTGCTTGTATTGCATCATCGTCAGGGTCCTTAACAACAAGGAAACCCATGTTTGAAAAGTGTAGCCTAATACTTTCACATCCAGCTCAATATACCCTATGAACGGAAGCTCTCTGCCATTTGCAACTGTTATTCGGAAAAGTCCATCAACATCCACTAAGTCGCGTTTCCCTAACAGGTTCTCCCTGTACCACGATTCATTGATAGTTGAAACCTGTGCTCCAGTGTCCAACAGACAACGCACGTCCTTCCCTTGTAACTCCACTTCTGCTTCTGGGCAAGTTCCTACAGCATTGTTCAATATTGAGCCTGGATCAACTACATCACCTGTAGTGTGGCTCGCCACTACAGGTCGCACTAGTTTAAAGCATGCATGTTCTGTCCACTTTTGCCTCTAACAAGGTCTGGACAGTCCGGGCGGAGGTGATTTAATGATCCGCAGGTCCAGCTGCGCCTTTCATCATTGCCTCGCTTCTTGCGGTGAACAGAGTTCTTCTGTTACTCAACAGTTTGCTGAGCTGCTGCCAGTAGTGTCTCAATCTGTTTTTGCTGTTTGGCAATAACATCTTCTTGCCGTTTTATAACAGCTTCCCGGCTTACTTCAGCAGGAATTTCTTGAGAGACAGTCATCGTTGCGGGCTTCACCGTTAATTTCGGCACTGAACCAAACCACTGCATGGCACGATCTCGGACTTCAAAGAAGCTCAAAGCGGACATCTCCGTACTTAGTCTCCTGCTCCTTCGCTTCATTCCAACATCATTCACGGCTTCTGCAAACCTCCCTTTCAGAGCTGACTCTCTCCCTAGTTTGAAAGATTCATCCAGTTCTACGATCCTGCCATACAATTCTACTAGCTGCAATGAACAAGACACACGATCAGTGTCACCTTGTAGATACGAGTAGAATTTCTGTTGTAAGGAAGGTAGATCATCACCATCTCCAAATACTCTGAGGAGAACTCTGTAGATCTCTGTAGGGTTTTTGCTTACTGTGTCACCTCGGCCCAGAATCTCTTGCATTGCCTTGCTACTGAAACAGCAACTGAATCACCCACGACATTGCGAAACTCGATGTAACTCTTCATGTCAGACACCAATTCGTGGATACCTGGTTCGCCATATTTCCCAGTGAACTTTTCCATATTGCTGCTTGGCAATACCACCACTTTTTGGTTAGCTGCATTATTTTCCAGTCTACTTGGTTTAATTGTCTCACTTTGATCTTTAACAAGAACTCTGAGTTCTTCTAACTCAGCCGCTAGCGCAGCAATATCGACATTAGACTTATCGGTTGCCATTATCAAAGAAGAAATACAACACAGCAGTAAAAACAACATGGTAACAAAATGCATGCAGAATAACTATAAACACTCAGATTCACAACAACATCAGTTATACAGCATGGGTGAAACAACCATTGCAACCCATATCTTGAAATGCAGATTTTCTAGGTAAGTTGGTCTGGACGATCACCAAGAAGCTTGATCCACCATCACCAGGGGACTTGATCTTGGCATATATTCCAGTTCTGACACCATGTGAAGCGGGTTAAGGGACGGCGCTATAGACAGAACAACACTAACACCCAGCTTGAGATTTGAGATATATGCCCTTTATTGCGATCAATGGGAACGTTGTTACATCCCGGTAATATCCTGTGAAATACATAATTTCAACATGGATAATACTGTCAAATAAAATATATAGTCTATGGGCTTATGTAATATTTTCCAGATTTGTCATTTTTTTGGGTAGATTCTTGGCACTCATGTCTAAACACATCTAGAATCTTCACTGATTAAGAAAAAAATGGGTGCCAGTTTTTCCATTAACATTTAGGGCCTCCATTTTGAATTTCAAAATGGCCATCACGGAAAATCTTCTTTTTTATAAATAATTTCCAATTAACCAATCTATTCATTCAAATGTCATACAATATTTATTCTATTTTATTTAAACTCATATAAAGAGATCAAAGATTCATTGGAAACAAAATTAGAGCACTCGAAATACTCTAAATTAGCAAAAATCCAAGATGGCCACCATATTTCAGGCTTTTTCTACGTAAAATGCCATACGTTTGTACCAATGGACATTGGAAGATTTTTTTGGTGTCTAACCATATGTTTTCAGTTGGCATATGAGGATTCCAATAATAACAACGTATTTATGATTGGAACACTCTTTACCATCCTCCAAAACACTTAAGAGAAATAATGTAGAAGATGTAATTCAATATAAAATTCAATTTATAAGTTGAAGATGGATATTTTTTTTAAAGGTACGACAATGCTACATGTATGAATCAGGAGTTACTAGTTGTCATTGCTTCAATCATCTTCTAGATCTTCGCCAACCATTGGTGGTGTAATGTTTGTACAGCTGTCGCCTTCCCCACCACATTTGCAAAGTTCNCCCTGGTATACCAGAGTCTAGGAATTCACCTATGACCTCACTCTGGAGCAGGCAAATGTTCCTGTTGAACTCGTGAACATGGATGTCTGTCAGGTCAGGGGACCTTTTCCCTAGATGTTCGGGCCTCACCTCTCTCATTTTGTCCTCCAGCCTGATTATTTTATTAAGTATCTTGAAATTTGAATGATTCTGGTCTCCTTCGTTTTTGTTGTGGAGTACAGAGAGGTAGCTGAGATTCAGTGCCACCTCGAATCTGCCCACTGCAGAACCATCAACCCAAGAGAGCAGTCTTAGGTACAAGTCTTTTGTATGATAGTCAGAGGGGATGAACTCTTCGTTCAAGTCAGGCTCTGCCTCTATCTCTGCCTCCAGGTAGCCTGCTCCCGGCTTCAGTGGTGGCTCCAAGGTCATCCTTGAAACGACTTCAAACACTCGCTTGACTGCCCAGGCCTGCAATCGGGTCCTAAGAACTGGGTCCCACTTGCTTGTTATTTTTAAGGGATCTGCTGGTGTCAATCCCCCCCTCATCATCTCCATGTAGGAGTAGCGCACCTGTGACAAGGTCAGGCTGGTGGTTTAAGTATTCCCACTGGTGTTCGAGGCTTCAAATACATGTCTCTGTCTGTGAAATTTGCCACTTGGAATGGTATCCTTCCATTTCTACCAACAGTCACTACTGACGGTCCTAACTTCAGTCCTTTAGGCAAAGTTGGTACTTGAACGCCTATTACACGAAGGTATAGGTCTGAGTAATCATCTTGGTGGGTATTGTGTTCGTGTTGAAGCCGGCGAAACATAGCATTGTGTAGGTGTTGAGCATGCTTGGTGTTGGCGACATGAGGGTCGGCCAACAAGGCAATGACATACTGGCAAACATGTGAGACATGCGCATGTCGTAGTTTACTTCGACGACAAGCACCATCGATCCACAAACCAGCATCGAGATTGTCAGGAAATTGGATGGTCAGGATTTTTGGCGGCAATTTGGAAGTTGCGCTAGAGATGCGCAGAGAGGTTATGCTATCTGTTATGCATACAAAAGAAGCTTGGCACACGTGCAAGATCAAAATTTCATCAAGATAAGCAGCTTAACTTCTTGCATAAGAGTTTTAGTATTAGAAGCATTAATGTTAGATGGCATTAGCATTGCACAAATGGATGTACTAAACATTTGAGGAAACTGTAAAGGTGACTGTAAAGAAACTTGCTTTTGCGCAAAATGCTCATGTTGCATTGTGTGTGAGAAGACGTGCACTTGCAACTGCGCATAAAAACCCTTTACTGGACTTTCTATCCTCGAAATATATTTATGTTCGTTCCAAAACTTCTTTCATTCTTTTTGCATTAAAATGACAATTTACCGTTGCTCTGCAATCTCTCTCCTGGGTGTAAATAATCTATGTTTGAATGCCTCTACCCTAGAGTTGCCGAATATCGTTGACTGCATGTTTGGAAATGATTTGAATGTGTTTTCGTCCAGCCTTAGAAATAAACAAGTCTTCGCCCATTAATAATGACACAAATTCTGTGATGTCATTCAGCCTGTCTGTAGCTCTGCTAGTGTGAGCTATAGTTCGTGAAAAATTGGACACCTGTTTTTCAAAAAATGGACCGAGCAATTTTCCTACACCCACCATCTGACTGGCGTGCAACCGTATCGGCAGTCAAATGTCCTGCAGTCCTTTGACACTCTGAAAACATCGAAGGTAAAATTTGTAAGTTAAGAATTTAGACGATATAACATGTGTGTAAGGAATTGTTGTCTTGAATGATCACGGGAAGTTGAACGCGCTTGTTTTTTTCTGTATCAGATTACATCAACGTCTTCTAACATCTGAGCCAGAGAAACAGTTGATACATTGATACCGTTTTCCAAACGGTCACTGCAAATGACACGAAAGTTCAGTAATAGAACACAATAAACAAGAGAAAAACACCGTAAAATTACCACCAATATACACGGAAGGCTAAATAATTACTCAACAGGCACCCGCGGTCAGTAACAGATTACACCCTTAAAATATTACAAGTTTCATACCTTTACTGGCAATATCAAGCCAAATCCTTTCAATTTTGCACAATTTCTACTCGCACAGTCGACTTCAGTTCAAGCGTCAGCAGAAAAAACCGTTCTAAACCAGTCTCAACTTAATATACGACAATCTGCAATTTTGGTCTATGGTCTATTCAAACCACACGTGATCAACGTCACCTGTATTTTGAATACCAGTGGCGAAATATGTATTCAAACCACATGTGATCAACTTGAATACCTGGTGAATCAATTACCTCAGCTTGTTCTTCTCTTCCAGTTCACTGGATTCCACAGTCAGAAATTATCAAGAAAATACATTACATACAATATATGCATTTATATACATTTATATGCATTTATTTACAATGTTTACATGTAGCGGCAACATTATTATTATTTTTTCGATTTTATGGAACTGATTTTTTTTCAGCAATTCTTTTGATCTGTGCTGCTGTCATCTTTTCGTCTTTTTGCTGCTTTGCATAAACAGCCTGAAGAGACAAAATGAAAATTATGGTAATACAGTAGACTCTTCACAAGTCAGATTTTTGCCCAAGTCAGACAGAAAATCTGGTCCGATTTCCAGTTATTTCCTTTTAATTTCATTGTCCAAGTCAGATTAATATGATTGGTCCTATAAATGAATCCGACTTGAGAGGAGTCTACTAGGGGAAGATTGTCAGAACAGGAAGTTAGCAGCTTGCAATCTAAGGCTCCAACTAAGTAATGTAACAACCTCAGTGAAATCTGCTGTTAGAAAGTCAATGTTTTCTTCGGTAATGTTACCTGTTTACACTTGATTTTAAAAGAATGCATACCAATATGTGTTCATTTTGCTTACCAACGATGGTGTCTAATAATACTGTATCCAGCATTCTAACACCTGTTGCCAAGGCTTGTTTTCTGGGCCAGCATAGAGTCGACATTTCCTCGACAGTAAATACAGCATTCATTAACCCCCTTATGGCCGCTGCTGGGTTGGTGAAGTCCAGCTTGTTCAGTTGGTATTGGTGAATGCACACCTGCCCTCCTAGGTCAATCATCTATAAATTAACATTTTTTTAAACAAGTAAATTTTATATGAGTGGAATACATTTCATACAATTTCTGATGGTCCCCAGAGATTAAGCGAATTTGACTAAGTGAAAATTTGAATTAAGTGAGTAATTGACTCAGCACAATGGGACTGACAAATATGAGTTAAGCAGATACAAATTAAAAGGATTTGACTGTACCAGTTAAGAATCTGAAATATACGGTTTAGTATTTTGCGGGTGGAAAACAGAACTGTGCGTACTGGCATACTGGTGTACCGGAATACCGGTTGGTAATTACATGTATCAGTGCACAGAGTATTAAGGATTTTTTTACGGAATATGCCTACCGGTTAAAGGGGACAAACCTAGTACCGGTATTCCAAGGTTCCTTAACTGGTATTCCATGTAGTAGGGGGGAGCATACCCACTGATATGGGTAAAATTAACAGTAAATGAGGTGTATGAAGGAGAGTCCCAGACTCTTAGCCTATGTCAATATATTTTACTTATTAATTTGCATAGGGTTGCAAAATCCCAGAAATTTGTGTACAATCCAACAATTATTTCCCCTTATAATGAAGAATAAATGTTAACAATCAAAGTAGAAATCACTATTTTTGTGATGAGAAATGTAAAATTTTTGTGAAAATATACATACGTTATATTTGGTCTTGTCACCCTCTGTTACCAAACCAGCTCTTGGAAGACATTTAGATTATGTATTGGACTGTAGTGTTGCTAATGGCGGAGCAGGTGGCGCTGATGGCGGAGCTGATGACTGCGATGTCTCACCTGTTGTGGTATTGTTGTCACCATCCTATTTGAAAAAAACAGCAGTCAATGACGGGTCAATAACCTGCAAGCTATAACAGTTAATAATTTAAATTAATAAATTATTTAACTTTCTTTATGTACATGGAAATAATAGTTTGATTAGTGGCATGCTATGCGACCCGCTATGGTTCAGCGGAAAGTTCGCTGCACCAGGTAGTCATGTTATGCCCACACATGGTTAAATCAGGCTGGAGAGCTTCCTGTCCTGTGAATGATAGTACAGTACAGTACAGTACTAATTCAGTAATTAATACTATTACTAATAGGCCCCTCGCAGCTAGAGCCTATAGAGGCTAGAGTTCTCGTGCTTAGAATCAGATATCGCGTAGCAACGCTCATAGGGTCTATGTCTCCCAGGGTATTGCCGGAACGTACCCTTGGTACGGTTCGCTATACCGGAACGTACCCTGGTCACTATTTGATATGGTTAACTTAGGGTTCGGGTTAGGGTTCGGGTTTTGGTTATAGGGTTACGGTTAGGGAGTAGGCGTAGGCGACTCCCTAGACTTGTTAGTGGATTAGTAGGCGAGGTACGGTCCGGCATATTAGATAGTACCAGGGTACGTTCCGGTATACCGGACCATACGCAAGGTACGTTTCGGCAGTACCCTGGGGGACATAGACCCTCTCAGCCGTAGCAACACCATGCTAGAGAGTCGCCCCTGGAGTCACCATAGATCATAGCTACTCGAGAGAGAGAGAGAGAGAGATAGAGATAGAGAGTACTTAAGCTACTGTTAAATGTTTTTCATGGATCAATTATTAATCAAATCAAGAGTAGATAATAGGAGAGATCTCTATTATGTACTCTCTATCAAATGTACCACATGGGTGATTGGACTAGGAGATTATGTGACAGTTAATTATATACACTGAATTGATGTAAGAAAATAAATTGCTTTTACACAAGTCTTCCGCTGTACTAAAATAAAATTGTTCTTTTTTTTTCAAACAGGTGATAATGCCAAAGTTGTCGAAACCTCTCAAGCATACTGTTCGCGTCTATACTGCTGGCAGCAGAAGAGGAAGACTTGTCAACCTTAAGGCAACACCATGTATTGGTCAGCAATTTGTAAAGCCATCGCAAGCCTTACCTCACTCCTGTTCTACAGATGTGGGAAGTGATGCCGATGAAGGAGTTGCATCCAGTAATTATTGTGAAGGTATATTACTTTTAACTGCACAATTACTATTAAATGGTAACAGAAAGAAGTCTTATAATATGTAAATTATCAATAAAATTTTTGCAGAGCAACCAGTACTGAACAAGTATATGGAAAGTAGGCGCAGGAGAGACCAATCATGGAAAGAAATTAGAGACGACCTTAAACTAACGCACTTGGAGGGTCAAGCGCCAGCAACACTCATTTGCTGCATGTGCCAGACAGAGGAAGTCAACATTATTTACTGTCCTGACTGTAGCTACAGTAGCTATTACTGCATGAAATGTGTGTTGGTAGCCCACGGACAGCATACATTGCATACACCCTCCATATGGAAGGTATATATGATGATCAAAGCAATTTGCATGTTACAGTATCACCATAGTTATTTATATCAAACTTCAATTTGTGTTGGCAATAAATTTTGTAACAAGTAACTTTCTGTTCCCCCTATTTATCAGTCACGTTGTATATGAGTATGGTAGAATCAATGCTCACTTGATGCTATAATTTTTAAACATTTAGTTTACTTTTAAAATTGATTGCATAATTGCACTTTGAATAAAAACTATCCATCTATAAGCAATATTTATTAAAAAGTCCTGTTAATATTTTATTTTAATTAAATTAAGAAATTAACATACTTGCAGGAAGGACTGATGGTGCGATATGAATTCCCTACCATTCAACAGTGGGAGCGAGAGGATGGTCATGCGTGCGAAACAAGATTGTGGCGCATCATAGCAGTACTAGATGAAAATGGTAAAATTTCCTGTCACAAATGCTTATTTTTGAAATAGATTTGTTCCGACGTCAAAATCTTGCACCACTTCACTGATTTATGCCACTTCGGGGAAAGAAGAAATTTAATTTAAAGTGACTTCAACAAGTTGTTTAGTTTATTTAAAAATAATGTTATAGCAAGGTGAACAGTACAACATCGTCCAATGTATCATGAAGTAGCATATATATACACTACTGTCAGCCAGTGTTCAGAAAACATCTATTAAACATTTGTCACTATAGCAGCAATACTTTTCTATCTTTAGGTGTGCAGCATCAAGTGCAAGTTTCTGTTTGCTCATGCGAGCCTGTAGCAGTTACTTTGATAAGGTACCACCTGTGGCCTGCAACCCCAAAGAATCCCCAAGTGGCATTCACATTTAATCTTATGGAAAACCTGAGGTTACTTGTGTTGGAATGTCAGGTTTCAGTCCGATCATTCTGCATGGCCATGAAAATTAGGAATAAAGCTCATCCTTTGGCACTGAGTGATGTAGGTACCAGCAGCATTACTTAACTAAAATCCTACATGTTGTTATGTAATCTGTTTGGGAGGGTAAACAATTGGTAAAATAGGTACAACTGTGTGAAGCAATGTTACTTAAGTAGAAAAGCAAAGTTATACAATTATCAAAGTAATAAAATTATGTATATATAATTTCAGGTTGATGATGCATATAAAACGTTGCAAGGAGGATGTTTCGAGGAGTACAGGGTGTTTTGGAAAAGCCTTAATTACCCGTCTGGCGATGGTTATGATAATGGTACAACCTGTAGCTTATGCCCAAAGGTATTTGGTTAACTAATTTGTATGCATGTTGGTATCCTGAATACCTCTTTACAGTAATTTCTTGTAATAGACATTAACCATGCATGATATTTTGATTTTGTTGTCATGTGATATCATGAATTATACAGATGATCTCCATTTTAATTAGGATTCTGGAACAGCAATATTTTCCATGGATGGAAATTTCGGACTTGTTAGAAGAAAGAAAGCTGGGGAAGACCTGGAAGCTGAGAAAGACCTATCTGATTGCGGGAAATCGACAAGGTTTTTCGTTGATCAAACACAAGTTGATCAATATGTAAATAATGCTCAAAAAGATACCACAAGCAAACACGGGGTGAGTTCTTCCTATGTTTTAATGTTTATCCATGCTTAATTTCCATTAAAGGTTTCTGTATGTCAGTGCATTGTTATTTACCTAAACAATTACAATAACAGTATCATGCTATAATCAATTATGTCAAAAACAGATACTTGTGGCATTTCTAAATGTTCGCATCAATTATAAATTAATTTGATGTTTAATGTATACAATTCTTAATTTTCTATAGATATGCAGTGATTTCCAAGCCGGAAATCCTCTAAGAAGTCGCTCAAGGTTTGAAAAACTTGATGTAACTGGAGTCTTTGGATCTGTGTGTCGCCATGATTATCCAAAGGCGTTCTTCAACCTTAGACACGGAGAAAGGTTGGCTTTTTTCCAAATATATTTACAGGGAATTAATTTTGACCATGTTGGTTTTGATAATTATAAGAATAGCACCTATTATTCCTTGATAACTCTGGATTTTACTATATATAAAAATATATCCTTATTACTCTTACCCTGTTGCAGACTAGCCTACCCTGAATTTTTGGCGAAACATCTATGCATGGAGGCAGGACCACAGAAAGTTATTCTCTTATATGACATAGCATGTGTTTTGGAGAACCACATTGAGGTTATTGTATTACATTTTCCCCTAGACATTGCATGTTATGTGTTGCAATATATTCATGCTTATTGTGCTGTTATTGAATAACGTTTGTAAGAGACATTGCGCTAGAACTATTTTTGTGTAAATTAAATGCTTAAATACTCCAAATGTATCATATTAACATGTTACCATTATTGTATGCTTTACTGTCTATGCTTTTTTGAGTATTTAAGCATTTAATTTACACAAAAATGATGTTAATTCTTTTTCTTTGTGATAGTTGTCTACATTACCGAACGAGAATGTCACATTTGCTGTGCCGATATTCCACATGTATGGACACAACGTAGCTTGTCAGGTATTTGCATGTTACGTGTAAATCACAAAATGAATTTAAGAAACGTTTCGTGTTATTGTTGTAGATCTGTACATAACATAGTGAGAAATTCTTATAATAGCTGTATCAATTTTTGAATGTAGGTATAGCGAAGTAGCTTACCAGCTACATGAATGTGTTATATTATAAAATAAGTCTTCATCTAGGCTGATATTGTTGAAATAAACGATCATTTTAATCATAATGCTTATGACAAAAAACACAAATGCATTCTTGCTACAAACATTTTTAAACTAATTAAGTATTTCAGAGACACAACAATTAATATCTTACCTTTATTAAAATAGGTTCAGTACAACCCAAGGAGGATTGAGGGCATGGGCCTTACTGACGGCGAAGGTGTGGAAAGGCTTTGGTCTTTCCTTAGGCGCTTCAGTAACATCACGAAAGAAATGACCCCTAGTCACCGAAACCTCCTTTTAGATGATGCACTACTCCATTTCGGAGAGAAGCTACGATCACAGCAAGGTAATATGTATTTACATGGTATTAACCTTGTATTACTATTGCATTCCGTTTAGGTTATATATATCTTCCTTTTAATGTTAGATTATAAACCAAAAATATGTCTGTGTATAATGATGTAGCACGTACAGGTATCTAATGTTTTTGTCAATAAACCTAAATTCTGTATATGTTTATGTTTCTCTACGTATAATACGTTTATGTACTACCTAGCAGCTATAATAATTAAAAATTGCTTTTCAAATTAAATTTATTTGAACACAGGAGATTTTTTGAAGAGGCTGCTAAAGAAAGCTAAAGAATCTATACCTACTTGTGAGGAAGAACTCAGAAAGGCAACAGCAAACTTAGAAGGTAAATCTATAACTACTTTTATAACTATACTCAAGGCAAATCATAAACTGTAACTGACTTCCATTGCATTACTTTTTAGCTCATCTGACATAGTCAGATGCAGCTTGTAGAATCGCATGATCGTCCGTCCGTCCGTCAACAGTTGGGCACAAATCTTAACCGCTCGACGTACGGTCACGATATTTGGCACATCGGGGGTGGGGGACCGTCAAAACGAGTTGGGATGTCGAAGCTGGGGGGTCAGAGGTCAAAGGTCAAGAGGTGTAAAA
>NW_014577643.1:58792-66409 GCF_000485595.1 Priapulus caudatus | reverse complement strand
TGGAAATAATAGATCAGATAAAAAAATTAATGAATTGATGATTCAGTTTGATTAGTGGCATGCTATGGTTCAGCGGAAAGTTCGCTGCACCAGGTAGTCATGTTATGCCCACACATGGTTAAATCAGGCTGGAGAGCTTCCTGTCCTGTGAATGATATGGTGACAGATTGGCTAGACACAGGTGAGATTTGAACCGCCTACATGTAGCGTAATAATCACTGAACTAGATTCAGTCGATGGGTGGCCATCGCATATTCCCACCTTTTGGCCCCCCTTTGAATGTCGCCTCCATATTTCGAAAGGCTCATGCTCATCTGTGGTGATAGATCAATGCATAGCCCCAAGTCTCTAACTTCTAAGTAGAACGGTATTGGAGAAGTTAAGTAATGTTACATTTGCTTGTTTGGATTATCTCCCCTAGCTCCGCTTCCAAATGTTGCATCAAATTTCCAAATGGCTCATGAACATCTGCGATGATAGATCAATCAATCCCCAATGTTTGAAGTCTCTACTTTGAACGGTCTAGGTGGAGTTAGGTAATACGACATGCTGGTATGTATTATCTCCCCTAGCTACACTTCCGAATGTTGCCTCAAAATTCTAAACGGCTCATCTATGCCTGGGATGATAGACCAATCAATCCCCAAAGCTTTCATTTGACATACAACATGACCTGATTTGACAAAAATTCAGTTTGACCTTCCGATGACCTTTGCCCTGCCCCCTCTCTATCGTGTGCCAGAACTCGAAATTAAAAAAAACGTTACATATGTTTTGCGTCTTGACCTTGTAAGTATGTTTGCAAGGTTTTGTGTAAAAAAATAGCAATTTACGCAGTAATTGCGTTTTAACGAATTTGACCTTCCGATGACCCTTGCCTACCCCCGAGACCCCGCCCACCCAACGCTGTGGAGCAAAATAAGTACAAATGCATAGTTCTATTATCGCACCATCACAAGCTTTCAGTTGACATACAACATGACCTGATTTGCCCAAAATTCAGTTTGACATTCTGAAGACCTTTGCCCCGCCCCTCCCTCTCGCGTTCCGGAAGTCGAAATAAAAAAAAAAGTTACATGTTTTGCGTCTTCACCTTGTAAGTATGTATGCAGAGTTTTGTGTAAAAAAAATAAAAATTGACGCCGTAATTGCGTTTTAAAGAATTTGACCTTTTGGCCCCATCGCGGGGGGGGGAGTCAAAATTCAGAAGAGCTCATGCACATTCCCGATGTTGGGTCTATCCATCCCAAAAGTTTCAAGTCTCTACGTCAAATGGTCTAGAATCATGTATTACCCCCACCCCCCGTCGTACGTACGTCCGTCCGGCCTCGGCGGCCTGAGGGTCTCTGTTGACGTTGAGTTCGTTTTTATTCCTGCATGCTCGGTTCGCGTATCGTAGGGTGCTCACCGTCTGCTCGCGGTTGGTGTCGGCCGGGCTGACGCAGGCGATCAGAATTGTCATGGTGTTACCACCAAGCGAATCTGCAAACCAACAGAGAATTTCGTCAGTGCAAGTTATTTTTAACTTAATTTGAATCTAACTGAGGTAAACTTTATTAGCGTATGGCAACAGAAACATCAGCGGACAAACAAGAAAAAGACATACAACTTCAGCAGAGCCGCCGAGCATTCTAAGCTCGGAGAGTGTCACACGGATAGAACAAATCAAAGCACGACTTTTTACAATTAAGTCCTAACACTATTATTTATTCCTAACACTCAACTCTCCCTGTCCAATATGTGGGATGATTTCAGATAGCTCAGGAACCTTATTAACTATCTCTAGGTCATGCAATCGCTGAATTGAGCGTTGCAAGCAGCCCTTAGCTGTACGGAGTGTCACCGATCGAAAAGCGTGTATGTGAACACATTTGGGACTAACAGGGTTTACTAGAATCCCACCACTCCACCACAGAGTCACCGCAGTAGACGTTAGATGAGCGCTGTCGCTTTGCGGCACTTGTTATATTTTATAATAATGGAGTATCTTTGACATATATATGTCAGTAATTACACTAGCAGTTAAGAGTAGTGTATATACATTTTAGTGAAACCGTCAAATGAGGACAATGCGTTGGAAGGAGGAAGAGCGTCGTACAGTGGGAAAACCTACAGAAGGTATGCAAGCGAAATTGCAGGCACCTCAATCTGCACGATTTGCTAACGCTCCATTAGGAGTGTTCCCAACTTTGATATCATTAATGGTGTGACCTAATTAATGTCGTTATATGTAGTTATACGTTATATGTAGTTATACGTTATATGTAGACCTAACCCTAACCCTATAACCTAACCTATAACCTAACCCTAACCATTAATAATATTAAAGTTTGGAACGCTCCTAATGGAGTATCACCCCACGATTTTGGTAAATTTTAAACATATATACATGAAATATATTGATTGATCCCTGATCAAACAAATTGTAGTCGTATTCCTTGTAAATAGTAAACCTTATTAAAATTTTGTGTTCCTCCTTTTCAGAATCACGTAGGGAAACTGCATAGAAGAGAAATTATGCAGAGAAGCTACAGGCATTTTACAGTTTACAGTGAGTTTATCTGACACATTATTTGACATGGTGTTTCGAAAAATTGGTTCTTTTATAAAATAAGAGTTTATTCACATGAACATTTTGTTTATCGAAGTACTTTCCCCTACAAAAGAACATGGAGTTTATTGTTATGTTTACTACATGTATTGCATAAATTTCTATTTTTATTGTCAATCTGTAAATTTCAGACAAAAAGATAATGAGGAAGAACCGGGGTTGGTTCATATGGAGCAGACTGCAAGGTTTTAATATGGCGTAAAATTTGGCTTGTCATCATTAGTTTAAGGATGTTTCTCTCCCTCTCGCATCGTCTGTGGGATCCTTTTGTGTGTATGTTTACCTAAATTTATGGTTAACTTATAATATAACCTAGGAACTTTATTGTGGTTATTCTGTAACTAAGAAAATGAACTTTGGATGAGTGGTTGGATGATATGATTATATGTCACTTCAGACTCGAGAAGCAGCTATCACTGATAGAGAAACGAGAGTCGATTTAGCGGTGGAATGTTGATTCAGAGGAGCTGCGAGAAAAACCCAAGATGAAAAACGGAACGCTATTCTTGAGAAAGTTATCACATGTGCTACAGAAAGAACCTACCTGATCACCTTGCTAAAGAAATATGCAGGTGTGATAGTACATTTCAAAATGTCACATTTATTTGTAATGTATCAAGTGGGATGGTTTGTCAGATCCATGTATATTTACTTAATGATTTCTCTTACAAGAAAATTTCAAATTAGAATTTATAAAGATTCTAAATATAGATTCTGATAACTTGGTGATTGAGATTTTTTATCAGCTGCCCTGAAATTGTGGAATAAGCTACCTAGTCATATTCGATGTGAACAGTCGGTGGAATATTCTATTCGCCTAGTCAAACCTCATCTATTTAACATTGCATTTAACACATAGACATTAAATTTGTAGGTATACATTTGAGTTATGTTCTATTTGTTGGAAATGTTATATGATTGTCGTAATTTTGGCATCTATATTCTACAGTGTTGCAGTCCGCTATTTTATAATCAGCCTTTGTAATGCGCACGTGAACATATTTGCATGCAACGTGCGCAATGTAAATATATATAGGGTTCTCCAAGAGCACTTATAGCCTGGCAGCCCGCCAGGTTATCGCCGAGCCCCGCCATTCTAAAATGCACCCGCCACTCTAAATGTCATAGCCGCCATGCTAAATATCATAGCCCCCGGACCCCCCTAGCACGCAAACCGCCTTCGCCGATTTGCAACTATAGGACCGTAAAGGCAGAGCACGCGCGCCCATGCTATATGAACAAGCTTGCAGAACCCTGCTATAATTAATCTATCTATATATAATATATATATATTATAATATATATAATATATATTATATATATATACAATATATTAAATATATATTCGTGTCTTCTTCTTCTAACCCCTTCTTGAAGTTAATGCAAAGCAAATTTTCGTCATGATTAATTTCAACTAACTCACATTTTTAAAAATAAGATGGGCAAGCAGTCTTCAAGAAGCTCAAGCAGTCAGCTAAAGAGGTCACCTCCAACTTCAAAGATTATCGAAACCTACAATGCATGGGACAGCCACCTCTGAGATTTATTCCGCCACACTTGTACTTTGCCGTGCTGTGACACAAATGATTTTCTAAAACGGCTTGCTCAAGACGAATCGAGTTCTTATTGATGGAATCCCGTTAGCATAGGAAGATGTGTATTGATCATTTAATGTCACAAGGAAAGGGGTATCGGAGAGCTATTGATCCTAAAAGAAGAATATAAGAATGCTATCAAATATTAGGAGAAAAGCACAGGTTTCTTGTAAACCTCACAGCGACGCGAGAAGATACCACCCGTCTCGGAGCAAGGCCGCTGTGTTTCCTGAAGGAGAAGGCATTGAACATAGAGTGGAGTAAATGAGCTAAGGAAATTTACAGCGAGGAATTTCTAGGGGAGGGAATGGAATTGCAATATACTGTGTTAATCACCTGTGCAAAAACAATCAGGAAAGTGTGGCAACATTGAATATTGAGACGAGCTGGACGAAATTACAGCATTAGAGGTGAGCAGTGAAGATGAAGACACTGATGGTGAGGAGAATTGAAAGGAAGTGTAAATTCAATATAAAAGTTATGACTTGTAACAATCGTGAAAATTCTATTGTAATGAATACTAACTGTATCTTTATTTTCATGCCTTTCCACCATAGGTTATTGTGGCATCGCTTTCTGATTTATTGATAATGAGCTTCCACGAATTTCATCACGGAATGTCACCGAAAGGCTTACATCGTGTGTATTTTTATAAATATAGGGCAGAAATGTATGGAAACTGACCAGAGTTGAAATATGTACTTTTACTGCACACTTTTTACAAATACTGAATCAGTTTATTATAATTATCTCAATTATTGTCATTAACCATCGCTTTAGTTGAAGTTGACGCTACGCATTTATGTCATAACGCTCCCCCTACACTATCGTCAGATTAACAAATTCTACATGCGAACACCATACCGTATACGAGCACATGTGTGCGTATTCAGCGGCATATCAGCGATATACCATCCCTCAAAGAAGAAATAGAACGACCTGCAATCACCTTTCCTAGCGAATACACGCTGGAAAATGACGTCAGGGAAAGGCTAAGGTGTCCCATTTAATAAAAAAATATAGGTGGCTATTGGTAGAATAAAATATTACTTTTATGAGCACTTCTACAAAAAGCCTATCAGTTTTATTATTATCTCATTATTTGTTATTAAATTCAAATCAACAATAATTAAAGTGACGCATACGCCAATTAATATCATAACGTAACGTATACGACTATTGTCAGTCGTTTAACGAAATTCTACATCGAAGCCGTTTTGGAGTATACGCATGGGGTAGATAAAATAGCTATATAAATGGACGCTGGATAAAAATCAAACGGCATGCAGTGCCCCGCCGCCACCCTTCGCACACTCAGGATATCATGTAGATTAGACCAATAAGACGAGAGCGCAATCTGGTCGTGGCAGTTTGGATGAAAAATCATTGGTTAGAAACAAGCCTTGACAGGATAGCTAAGTCGGCTTACTATCTTATCTGCATTAATTAGCATTAACTCATTATTATCAAAAGTAACACATACGGCATTTATTAACATAACATCCAACTAACTTCGTCGATTAACAGAAATTCTAACATCGAGCCGTTTAAGAGTTGACTATATGGGGTCTGCATTTTATGATTATCGAATACTTACAGAGAACGCCGTTCGTGATACAAGCTCTCGTCAATACTCACCTTGCCTAGTAGACCGGATCATATAACTTCACAACGCTAATAACTCTCAAGCTAACTAAGCACTGATACATGCCGCTATACACTCTGTGCATGCTTTCGCTATCCCACCAAAATATGAGTGGTATACGCCGTTATAGGCGTTTCGCCGCGTATAGCGCTTATATATGCATGACAAATACGAGGAAAAACGTTCATCGACGTTATGTGCTTCTATATTCGTGGGTTTTCAAATTTTAACTAAACATGTCACAAAAGGCAAGCCTCTCTTACACCCCTGCCCTTACACGCGATCTCTGTGCATTGCTTTCGCTATCCACGCCAATATTATGTATAGCGTATAGGCGCTTTGCGCGTAATACGTTATATAATATACTAATACATCACGAGAAGAAAACGTTCATACGACGTTATGATTGCTTTCTATATCGTGGGGTTCAAGAGAGTTTTAACTAAACATGTCAGATCAGCAAAGCCAATCTTACAGCACCCTGCCCTATACACGCGGCACTCTGTGCATTGCCCTTTCGCTATCCCCGAATATGAGTGATACGGGTATAACGCGCTTGCGCGTATACGGTTATATATGCATGAACACATTACGAGGAAAACGTTTCATCGAGCAGTGCTGCTGTGCACTTCTGATTTTGCTACTCCGACCATCTATGTTACCTGTATTACGCTATGCTAGCTCGATCGTATAGAATATTTGTTAATCTGAACGAAAATAGTTATTGTTAGATGATTAAAATGCGTGATGCGTTACTCTTATAAATGAGCATTTATGCTAATTATGCAATAAGTGATAACTTGATTAGCTATGACTGCCAAGTGCTAGTCTTAAAGAGTAATAATGTATTCATCGCAAACTCCACGACAACGATGACGACTCTCGCGTCATGCGGCTCAAATCTACAATGATAATCCGGAGTGTAGCGAAGAGGGAAGGGGGCAGCTGCATGGCAGATTTGATTTTATATCTGATCCCATATTCTACCGTCCCCCTATTTTATAACAATGGACACTGTAGCTCTCCGTTACGTCATTTTCAAGCGGACTTTGAATTCGCTAGAAAGGTTTATTGCCGGGCTCTGTTTATTATCTTTGCGCGGGAGGTGAATAGATTAACTGATACATACCATGTATACATTGAACAGAATCGTGGAGCACGTATGCAATAGCTCCATACTATTCAACGCCATACTGCGCGCCGCGTGTTATCGCCATGCATTTGCAATCAAGAGAAACGAAAATTCGCGTTAATAACTAATAGGCTGGGCATAAATTTTATGACAGTTTAATTGATATTGGTAGCGGCGTACTATACTATAGTAAACATAAAAATTACAGTTTATAAGTATTAGTAGTTTCTAATTACGTGATCGCACTTCTAATCGACCCATACAGCTCAGCCGCTGTCTTCTCAGCCATAGTCGTCGTAATCGTCTGCTTACAGTCTGTATTCAGTCAGATCACTAATATATTATATGTTGGCCAAACTTTGTTTATTGTTCTTGGCAGATCTCATTAAACAGCAGAATCTATTCAATTTTTGCCATAAAAATGTTTCTTACTAGTCACTAGTTCCCTTTTATGTAGCGCGCATTTTGATTGCAGCTGGTGCTTATAGCATGCAAAGGCTTGCTCCGCTCACGTTTTCTAATGGTGGCCAAGCATTCCAGCCTAATATTGCCATCTCTGATCTTCGGCTGCTGGAAACCCGCGTGAACTACATTGCCGCCACGGCTGAAGCTACGCACAAAAGTACAATAACGC
>NW_014577643.1:52109-58767 GCF_000485595.1 Priapulus caudatus | reverse complement strand
GACCGTACCAACAACAAAGAGGCATGACCTGAAGGAAGGATGATCGGATGTCTTTCTTCATATGCAAGATCCGATAACTGAAGCCGGCCTCTCACTCTAAGCAGTCCATCATCACCAATGAAAGGGGCCAGTTTAGCTATCGGAGATGACCTAGCTATGGGTCTACCTCGTCTTAGGGATTCTAACTCTAAATGATACATATCCCATTGACATTGGTGAATTATCTGCTGTTTGGCGGCTGCCAGCTCATCTGTAGAAAGATCCCCAGACCTTCTATGATTCTTATACACCCTTCCATTATGAATAAAGCGAAGGACCCATCCAGTGACACGAATTGCCTTGGAAATTGAGCTCCAACGTTTAACCTTCAGCAGCGGAGAGGGCTGTGAGGTTGCCTTTGCGGTCAGCATTACGACCCTCTCATCTAATGGTGGTTCTTCCACTGCCTGACTGCACTCGATAGGCCCACAGAACTCTTCTTTGGGTCGACTCAACCAAGGTGGTCCAGCTAACCACAGGTCAGAGGACACAAGTTCTTCTGCATACAATCCTCGGGTTGTCAAATCTGCAGGATTCTGCTTGCCAGGGCAGTAGAACCAACGGGAAGGATCAGTAATATCCTGTATTTCAAACACTCACTTGGCCACGAATTGCTTCAATTTCTTATGGTCTCCTTGAATCCATGCCAACGCCACCCTAGAGTCTGTCCAGCAACTGTATGCTACATTGTTGGGCAGCCTCAAAGCTCGTCTGACAAACCTCAGGAGCCTAGCAGCAAGGAGACTACCAAGCAACTCCAAGCGTGGAAGGCAGACCTTCTTTAGAGGAGCAACCCTGTCCCTTGACATAACTAACGACGTTTCAAAGGTTCCCTGAGGAGTTGGTGTCCGTATGTACACCACTGCTCCATATCCACGCTCAGAGGCATCCCCAAAGACATGAAGCTCTATTTCTCTGTGGCTCTTCTATGCAACCTGTGCGTAGCACATGGGAATCCGCCACTCACATAGCAGTTTGAGACCTGCCAGCCAACGAGAAAATCTCGAGTTGACCACCTCTGATACCTCCTCATTCCACTGCAAGCCCATCTGCCACAACCCTTGAAATATACACTTTGCCGTCATTGAGAATGGCATGAGGAACCACAGTGGGTCGAAAAGTCTAGCGATACAGCTCAGGACAATGCGCTTAGTGATTACCAGATTAGGCGGCACCTCTACTCCCTCAAAGGAGAAAGCATCATCTTGCGACAACCAACTCACTCCAAGTATTTTACGGGATCCAGCCTCTGGTGAAGTGCTTTCGAGCGACTTGCTCCACATTTCAGTAACTACCCGACTGTTTGATTCCCACTTCGCAAGAACCATCCCTGCCTTCTGCATGACAGCTTGGGCCTCCGTGAACATGGCACAGGCCTCTTCCACGCTGTCTGCACCTGATAGCCAATAATCAACGTAAAGATTCTCCTTGAGCTCCTCAATCACGGGCGTAGAGGGCAGCGATTCGAGATGATGGGCAATAGTGGCATTCAGCAGGAAGGGGCTACTGTTAATTCCAAAAGTAACCCAGCGGAAACGCATTTTCCGAACAGAATTACCATCATCCCAAAGAAATCGGTGAACATCTCGATCTTCTCTACCTAGTTGCACCTGTAAGAAGGCTTTTGTGATATCCGCTGTCAAAGCCACAGCCCAACGTCGGTAACGCACTAGGACTTCTACTAAACTCGGTATCAATGATGGTCCAGTCTCGAGGCAGTCGTTGAGGGACACCCCATTAGAGCCCTTTGCTTATGCATCTTTTTGATCTTTTTGATGAACCTTTGTTGATGTACGGCTTTCTTTCACGACCGGTCTATGAGAAAATGGGCCAAGGCGCACTCACTTCATGCTTAGGGACGTCTTCAATTACCCCATTCTCTTCCATCTCATGCAGGGCGCCTCTATACCTATCGGCTAATGAGCTATCTCGACTCAACTTACGGGATAAACCTTGTAGACGAGCTTCTGCCTGTCTCTCATTATTCAGTAACTTGGGTAGGCTTGCGGGCTCCTTCCATGGGAGGGCAACCTCATATCGACCATCTACGAACGTGATCGTTTCATTGAAAGTGAATCCAAGACCCGATCCGGTAGCCCCTTTTCTCCTTCAAAAATACCTATTGACTCTAGCTCCCAGAAGTTGCGAAGAGCAGGCTCTAAATCATTCCCAACGCATAATAGCGAGAGTGGTTCCAACTGGACACCCACTCCCACTTGTCTACCAGATAAGACCCAACCAAATAAGGTCTCGAGCAGGACTGGACCTTCAGGCAAACGTTTCATTGCGTCTTTCACAAGGTCCCAGTAGTGATCCATGCCTATTAGGATATCAACCCAGGCCTTCTCGCCACCTGAATAGATGTCCGCAAGGGGTAAATCGCACGACTTGACTAGTGAATTTACTGATACTCTAGGGCGCTGAAGGGAAGCACAGATCACAGGCACTTCCACAGCAGCGAACTTGCCTCTGGGAACCCCTCGCTCTACTGCACCCCTAGCCCTAATTTCACTACACTATCGTCAGATTAACAAATTCTACATCGAACACCATACCGTATACGAGCACATGGTGTTGCGTATTCAGCGGGCATACGCGCATATACCATCCCTAAAGAAGAATAGAACGACCTGCAATCACCTTTCTAGCGAATCACATCGCTGGAAAATGACGTCAGGAAAGGCTAAGGTGTCCCATTTAAAAAAAAATATAGGGTGCTATGGTAGAATGAAAATATTTACTTTTATGAAGCACTTCTACAAAATAGCTAATCAGTTATTATTATTATCTCATTATTTGTTATTAAATCAAATCAACAATAATTAAAGTGACGCATACGCAATTATATCATAACGTACGTTTTACACTATTGTCAGGTTAACAAATTCTACATCGAGCCGTTTAGAGTATACGTATGGGGGTAGATAAAATAGTATAAATGGACTGGATAAAAATCAAACTGCATGCAGTGCCCCCCACCCTTCGCACACTCAGGATACATGTAGATTGAGCCCATGAGCGAGAGCGCCATCTGTCGTGGAGTTTGGATGAAAATATGTTAGAAAGCACTTGCACAATAGCTAATCGGTTATTATCCTTATTGCATTAATTAGCATTAACTCATCATTTATAAAAGTAACACATACGCATTTATAACATAGCATCAACTACTTTCGTCAGATTAACAAATTCTACATCGAGCCGTTTAGAGTTGACTTATGGGGTTGCATTTTATGTTTTCGAATACTACAGAAACCCGTTCGTGATACAAGCTCTCGTCAATACTCACCTTGCTCTATAGACGCGACATATAACTCTAAACGCTATAACTCTCAAGCTACTAAGACGCTGACTAAGACGCTATAACTCTGTGCATTGCTTTCGCTATCCCACCCAATACACGGCAGGCGGAAGGTTGCGCATATATTTATCTCGCCATACTGCCCAGAAACTGTCAAGGCGTTCTACCCGCAGCCTTTCTCTGGCAGTCAATGAGGGGAGATGTCCACTGGCTCCTCAGCTACCACTGGCTGAAACCCAGCACGCCGCCCAATCAAAAAATGGCTCGGTGTCAAAGGGTTAGTAGAGTCCACCTCATCCACGGCCAATGAGAGTGGACACGAATTGATGCACGGCTCAATTTCATGAAGAGTGGTCTCGAGTTCTGCTCTACTGAGACAACCGACACCTAACGATCTTGTAAGTGCTGATTTTACAGAACGAATTAAGCGCTCCCACCAGCCTCCCCACCATGGAGAACGCGGGGCAATATATTTCCATTTAGGTTGTGAACTACCAAAATACTGCATTCGCACTTCAGCCACTTTAAATGTCTTAGCGTTGTCCGTATACAACACAGATGGCATGCCCCTACGGGCCACGAATCGTCTGAGACTCAGTAAAAACTCATCAGTTGACAACGAGTCTGTGAGTTCTAAGTGTATTGCACGAATTACCCCACAGGTGAACAGGAATATATATAGCTTACACTTAGGCACATCCCTGCAATATAAGGGTCCGGCAAAGTCAATGCCAACAATGGAGAACGGCGGAGCCTGAGTTACCCTCAATTTTGGCAGGGGAGCCACCACCTGATTACATGCTCTCGCATCCTGCCTTTGGCAAGGCGCACATTCGCGCTCGACTTTCTTAGCAAGACGTCTTGGTCCTACGATCCAATACTTGCCTCTTAGAGACGAGACAAGAGTTTCGACTCCCGCATGGTTAAGCAACTGATGCTGTGACCGTACCAACAACAAAGAGGCATGACCTGAAGGAAGGATGATCGGATGTCTTTCTTCATATGCAAGATCCGATAACTGAAGCCGGCCTCTCACTCTAAGCAGTCCATCATCGCCAATGAAAGGGGCCAGTCTAGCTATCGGAGATGACCTAGCTATGGGTCTACCTCGTCTTAGGGATTCTAACTCCAAATGCTACATATCTCATTGCCATTGCTGAATTATCTGCTGTTTGGCGGCTGCCAGCTCATCTGTAGAAAGATCCCCAGACCATCTATGATTCTTATACACCCTTCCATTATGAATAAAGCGAAGGACCAACCCAGTAACACGAATTGCCTTGGAAATTGAGCTCCAACGTTCAACCTTCAGCAGCGGAGAGGGCTGTGAGGTTGCCTTTGCGGTCAGCATTACGACCCTCTCATCTAATGGTGGTTCTTCCACTGCCTGACTGCACTCGATAGGCCCACAGAACTCTTCTTTGGGTCGACTCAACCAAGGTGGTCCAGCTAACCACAGGTCAGAGGACACAAGTTCTTCTGCATACAATCCTCGGGTTGTCAAATCTGCAGGATTCTGCTTGCCAGGGCAGTAGAACCAACGGGAAGGATCAGTAATATCCTGTATTTCAAACACTCAAAATCTAGAACCCTGACATGGTAGCTATTTTTTAGATCTACGAGATAAGATCAAAGTAAAACACGATTTATGTAAGAAAAATATACAGCTCAACAAACTAATTACTAACCGTGCAATTCAGGATCCACTTCCTCTTTTAATTGTTCGTATATTAGTGATGGTGTGACGTGCACACCATCAGCCACAAAACTTCGGAAGTGCCTTTCAAAGATTTCGCGATAAATGTTGAAGGCCATGTTAAAGTTAATGATGATAATGTAAAAGTCTAATGTTCAGTCTAAATTATAGGTATCAAAATGCTTAGCGGCGTAGAGGCAAGCGACAGTGGTATCTAAATGTGAATCCGAAATTAACAGTCAGACAGCGGCATTTCTCTTATAAGTTGACTATACGTTACGTTATTTGGGCAGTTGCATTTTCTATTGTTTTCCGTTTCCGTATTGTTCTGCAGTATTCTTCTGTTGTTTCCCTCTATTATAGTCTTCACGTTCGGCATTTGGCTGTACGAGATCTTAACAGTGTTCTTATTGAAAATCTTGCGGAGTTTGTTTTCTGGAGGGAAGCACTTGCTTACGATTTGTAAAAATTCCTTGCCGACGTTTGTTTTCACATTCTGGTCATATGGCGGGTTGTACCAAATAATATTGCGCGTTCTGTTTCTTCTTCCGGTTGCTGCTTGGGGTTTTTCGTAGCGGAGCTTGAAGTTATATCCGTTGTCGTTTAATGCCTGTTGATATGTGGGCGCCGCTTTTTCAAAAATTTCCTCACTGGAGGATATCTCAGACAGTCACTTGTTAATGCCAATTGGGATATTTTTCAGTACAGCCGGTGCCCGGTGGGTGGTTAGAATTGATGTTAACATACTGTAATTTGTTGTTTGGTTTAATGTACGGCATGCGTAGTTCCGAGCTCAAATCAAGGTCACATCCAAAAAATTTACAATTCTTTTGTTCGCTTCAATCGTTATTCGTAGACCATTGTCCGGGAAAGTTTTGCAGATTTCTTTCTTCGGGTTTTCGATTTCTTTTGGTGTCTTGTTTAGAATTCCGAGGCCGCCGTCTCTGTATAGACTCAGCTAATTCCCATACTTCGGTTGTAGTAAGGACAGCATGTAGCAGACCACCAGTTCGCATGATTCTGCTCCGTCAAAGGATCCCATTCCGATATCTAATCCGCTTACGTTATTTCTCTTTATCCAAGGTTCTTCGTTGTTAAATACTAATGCGCGCTTAGTGTGAAGAATTATGTCTTTCTCGTGCTCTTTGATTTCCGTGTATTTGCTTGCGTAGTCGACCGCTTTTGTCAGAAGGCTCTCGGTGATCGAAGGGTAAAAATCTATTATGTCGAAGTTAATGAATTTCGCGGATTGTTCTACAGATTGTTTCTGAATTTTGGGGAAACTTCTATACCATTCGAGTACTTCACGAAGTTCATTCGAGTGTTCTTCCAAAGGTTTATTGTTGTCTACAGGAACAAATGTTCCTGTAGATTCGACGACGTTCCTAACGGTCTCTCTGTTATAATCTTGCTAATGTGCCCTATTTCGGATTTTGACGGTGTGATGGGTCTGCAGCTAGGCAACCTGGTGCAGGCGACCTTGGCGATGCCGGCAACCTCGGCGGTGTAGGCGACCTCGGCGGTGTAGGCGACCTTGGCAGTGTAGGCGACCTTGGCGATGCCGGCAACCTCGGCGGTGTAGGCGACCTTGGCAGTGTAGGCGACCTTGGCGATGCCGGCAA
>NW_014577643.1:37192-52099 GCF_000485595.1 Priapulus caudatus | reverse complement strand
CAGATGGTGTAGTGGTCAACAACTTGGTCCACACGTGACTGAGTCTGTATCTAGGATTATAGCCTGCGTACAGTTTGCTGCGGCAACTGTACGCGGGCTATAGTCCTAGAGCTAGTGTGGTGACCACTACACCATCTGGTGGTCAAAACTGATCATCTTCACTCAGCTTTGAGAAAGCCTCCTGATAGGAGGCGAAACGTCAGCTGTACGTTTTCAATCTTCACGGTTGAGTAACAATTAACCCAGATAGATCTATTAGTCTACCAACCGAATGAACTTATTTTTAGTAGCTGAATATAGTCTCACCTGACAACGGAAATATCGCTGATTACACCAACATTAAAAACACTGATTTTATGCAGTATTGAAAATTGGATGTGAACACATCGTAACAGCAATGCATTTTATCGTATCGCGCTTGTGGCAGAATTGGTAAACTTGTAAATTGTTGGTGATTAATTGAAAACAAGTGCATTTGAGAGAGACTGTAGTATGTCTATGGCAGCTAGGTGGCGGCGCTACTAGCAGCTCCATACTAGAGTCCCTTAATATAGATTTAATACCGGCTCTAGTTTCAATATTACAGCAAACGATTGTTTACTAAACTATTAGATCGAAAATTGCATGTTTTGGTAAATACGAAGGTTCTAAGACATTTCATCGTTACTCAAGCAATAACGGTAGGTATCATGAAAGTGGTGAAAACACTGGAAAACTCTCATAATAATTTCTAGTGTGTAGTTACTTATAAATGCACAAGAAATATACAATTACACAAGCTTTTTTTACATTAACATAGGCAGGTAGAAAGTAGCCTATTGATATAGGTATATACAAGCTCATGTTACAGTAACGTAGGCAGGTAGAAAGTAGCCCATTGACAGGTATATACATGCTCATGTTACAGTAAGGCCATCCTTAAAAAATTATATGTTTGCTGTCCTCCGACCGATCCACGAAAATAGCCGCGACCCAAGTTTTTTGAGACATTTTGGGTTCCATTTTTTTTTTACATTCCTCATAGTTAAGACACTGAAACACAAAGCATGTGAGGCAAACATGAGGACATACTTAAAATAACTATTATGCCTCACAAAAAAAAGACCTACCTACCTACCCACTAAAAAAATCATGGGTCGGGGGACAGCAAACATCGAATTTTTTAAGGATGGCCTAACATAGGCAGGCAGCAAGTACGTAATTGATAGGTACAGTAAAGCTCGCATAAGTCGGCATCGTCTAACTCGTCAATTCGCCTAAAACCTAGCGCAGACTTGCGACTCAGCTGCGACTCTAGAATCGAGTCGCATGAGAAATCGCTAGGTCTGCGGGATCGTGCAACTGCGATTCTGGTCGCTTGCGACGAGTCGCAAGAAATCAAACGTGTTTGATTTTCAGCAACTCGTCGCTCCGAAATCGCATGTGACTTGCAATGATGACAAATTCTCTTCCGACCAATCAGCGAGCACCATCTCATCATGTGCTATTTCAATATGGTGCTACGCTCACAGCAACCAAATGAAATGGTAGCCAGTCGCTTGCATGCGCACACTCGGCGAGGCGTGCGACTGACCGCATGCGATTGCAGGTCGCAGCGACGCGCGACCAAAAGTCGCAAGTCTGCGCTAGGCTTAAGTCGTCATATGGAAGTCAAAGTCCCGGTTTTCTCTCATAGTAAATCCATTGGAATAGCCCCACCTAAGTCATTATTTATAAGTCGTCATTAGGCTTATGTACAAGTCGTCACCCTCAGACATGTCCCATGTAATAAAAAACAACAGTAATTTCCCATATGTAAGTCGTTGTCAGAAATGCCGATGGTGCAGTGTACGGTCTAGGGCAGTGGTTCTTAACCTGGGTACGAACGAACCCCAGTGGTTCGGTGAGCCAGTCTCAGGGGTTCGGCGGAGGTCCTCCGAAACGCATTAAAAATTTGCTAGAATTTGCTAGAATTTTTATTTTTTGTTTATTCTTTGCACACATTCCAAATAAAGTCTTAAATGTTGATGCAATAGGTTTTATTTTGGATTAATTAAAGTTGATTAAAATTGATTTGTTTTTGTCAAATTTGAGGGGTTCGGCGAGTGAGCAATGGGTTTCGTTAGGGTTCGGCGCCTCTAAAAAGGTTAAGAACCACTGGTCTAGGGGATGTGCAAGCTGGCTGTCGCAGATATCATGCGATACAGTATATAATATTATATAAGTCGAACCATGGTCACAGTGTGGAAACAGTCGTGCCGCGTCGCGAAAGTAGTTGGTGTAGATATAAATAGGGTCCCTGTATACAGAGAGTTGCGCCATGACGAGTCGGAAAAAATCAGTCACGTGATCGCTGCCGGCATGTTGTTTCCAAATGGATCCACACCGCTGCCGCTTAAGTACAGCGCTGTATGGATACGCTGTACAATGGTCCGTAGTAATTAATTAGACTAATTAATCGTGATTCAATAAACTCAAGATTTACAGAGATTATAGCTAAGACATGTATCTATGTGTAGCTAGATT
Organism: Priapulus caudatus; assembly: GCF_000485595.1. NCBI lineage: Eukaryota > Metazoa > Priapulida > Priapulimorpha > Priapulimorphida > Priapulidae > Priapulus > Priapulus caudatus. The sequence continues at coordinate 49,594 of NW_014577643.1, read as the reverse complement.
TATAGAACTGCAAAACAAATATTATAGCTGCGAGCAAGTGGAGAGTGGAACGCATTTATCTTGTGAATTACAGTTGCGCGGTATCGCACAGGCTAATATACGCACGGCTATTGGGCGGTAAGAAAGTGTACTATCATATGGCACGAACGATTTGAGTTACTTTTCTATAAATCTAGCTACACATAGACACATGTCTTATGCTGCAATCGCCTTTTCCGACGCATCAGAATACACGTGTAGCTCCTGCTGTGTTACCTCCATTCCTTGAACCTTGTTGTATGCACGTGGAATTTTTAATGTAGCTAGGCCTTGCAGGTCGCCTTCCCACGCTTCCCACGCATCTCTGAAAGCCTCCGGAATCGGTTCATCCCAGTCCTTAACATAAGACCCCACCATATCCCGAAGTATGACCTTACCCTTAATCGTAACAGGGGCTAGAAAGCCAAGGGGATCATAGATGCTGTTTATTGTAGAGAGAGCTCCACGACGTGTGAATGGCTTTACGTTGTCTGATGTTTTGAATATGAATGCATCAGGCTTCAAGTCCCAGCAAAGACATCAATGCCTAAGTCAAGGTCTCTTAGATCTCCAACTAAGTCCTCTCTAGGAAATGCGTCGATCACTTCCTGACAATTAGACGTTATCTTGTGCAGTCTAATGTTTGTGGTCTGGAGTGCCTTCTGAGTCCGGGTCATCAAATCTATAGCCTCTTGAGGAGATCTCTTCGATGTCAGACAGTCGTCGACATAGAAATTCCTGTCGACAAAGTCTCTCATGTCGCTTCCGAATTCAACTTCCGCTTCTTCTGCGGTTCTTCTAAGTCCATATGTGGCTACTGCTGGCGATGGACTGTTGCCGAAGACATGCTTACACATGCGGTACTCGATCAGGTTCTTCTTGGGATCATTGTCTTTATACCATAAGAACCTCAAGAAGTTCCGATGGTCCTCTCTGACAAAGAAACAATAGAACATTTGTTCTATATCTCCTGTTACTGCTACATGCTCCTGGCGAAATCTAAGCAAGACACCAATTAAACTGTTTGTCAGATCAGGTCCTTTGAGTAACACCTTGTTCAAGGATAATCCCTCATAAATAGCAGATGAGTCAAAAACACCTCTAATCTTGCCAGGTTTTTTAGGATGGTACACCCCAAAGAGAGGCAAGTACCAACATTCCTCATTCTCTTTCAGTAGAGGTGCTACCTCTGCATGTTTGTTGTCTATTACACCCTTCATGAATGTCACAAAGTGTTCTCTCTTGACTCCGTCTCTTTGTAACCCAGAATGTAAAGCTTCTGCTCTTTTGAGTGCTTGTGCTCTATTATTTGGCAAAATAGGGCGTGGGTAATGGAAAGGAAGCGGTGCAGTCCAGTTACCTTGTGCGTCTTTCACGCATTCCTTTGTCCATCAGTTCAAGGATGCTCGATCTTCTCTGGCTAATCCTGCCTTCTCATCATCCTTCGTCGAGCAAAAACATCTTTTCCAATATCGACGTAATCCTTCCTTGCAGTTTCAGTGTCGAGTGAAAGATGCCTGCTTTTACTACTCGGATCTATGCGCATGATGAATTCGTTCGTACATGGCGGAAACAATGATGCCCGACCGTTGCTCAGTACGTGGGTCTTGTAGGAATGCACTTTGTCTGGGAAGGGACGGTGAACTCTACCGAGGCATGTCTCCCCAACGATCACCCATCCAAGACTCAACCTCTGGGCATACGGCGACCCTTTAGGCCCTATTCTTTGATCCAGAACATGATGAGCTTCTGTCAGGTCTCTTCCTATGAGCAACAGTATTTGTGTATCTTGTTCGAGCTTGGGAATCATACAAGATATGTCTCGTAAATGTGAATGACACATTGCCGCCTCAGGAGTAGGGATTTCTCTCTTATATCAGGGATTTCGGAACATTCCGTAAGTACAGGTAGATCTAGGACTGTCGTACTGTTCACACTTTTTACGACAAATCCCTCTGCTCTGCGTCCTGATGCGTCTATCACTCCCGCGCAGGAAGACAAGGAATATGTTACCTGGGGGTAGTCGCCTGTAAAATGCTGAAAGAATTCCGGCTTCACCAAAGATCGATTACTCTGGTCATCTAATAGTGCATACATCCTCTTAGATTTCCCATGATTGTTTCTTGGGTACACCTCAACCAGAACTACTTTAGCGCATGATTTCCCACTGAAGTTTTGTCCACAAATTTGAGCGCATGCTGAATTGATGTCCTCTGACTTCTTCCCATTTAGTGCATTTGGGTATCGTCCATGATATACACTCGATGGCTCCCCGCCGTGACTTCCCGAACTGCTAAATGGTCGCTTAATCTCGTTGTAGTCAAAGTGTAGAGCTGTTGAATGTTTGTCGCTGCCACATTCCTCACACTTGATGACTGATCTACAATATTGACGTCTGTGCTCTGGAGAACAGCAGCGAAAACACAGATTCTTTTCCTGCAGGAATTTTCTTCTGACGTCGATAGGTTTATCCGGAACTTCCTGCACTGGTCTGCGAGTGTCTAGTGTTTGTAGGGGACATAGATTGGCATCTGCGACTGAATGAGGTGGCGAGGTCTTGGTCCACATTAGTCTTCCTAGCACTAATTTCAGGTGGACCTCTCCGTGTTGCTTGGTAATTCTCCCCGGATGGCTTAGCGCCAGCATATGTAAAGCTTGGATTATTGCGGATCTTGCTTTGTTCCCGGAGAAACTGGGCAAAGTGACTGAAGGGAGGATAGATTACTTGGTTTCGCTCAATGTATCTAACTGCGCTTGTAGTCCATTTTTCCTGCATGTTGTAAGGTAGCTTGTTTACAATGGGTGTAACGCCAGATGATGAATCAAAATAGCCTAGTAGTGACTGATACCGTGGATCTTCTTTGTGGATTCAATTTCTGAGACGATGTCTGAGAGCTCATAAAGCTTCTTTGGTTCTTTGATGGTCAACTTTGGAAAGCTGTCTAACTTTCGTCGTAGCGAGGACTCGATCATCTCTGGAGCACCATAGCGTTCGTCTAGCCGCTCCCAAACTCTTTGTAAACCTCGCTGTGGATTATGCATATTTGCATCCTTCAGGCTTCTAACCGTCCTGTGCTCAGGTCCTGCCCATTTGCAGAAGATCCAATTCCTCTAAGGGTTTGACGTCCAGCTCTCTCATCTTGACTGAAAGCTCATTTTCCATGTGTTGTAGGACTGCGGCTCATCATTGAATTTTATTAGGCTTGTGATAAGTAATTCTTTTTTTAACAGGAAGCTGGTAAAATCCGACGCAAGTACCCACTCTTTCTTTGCCATAGCGGGCATTTGTTCATGTTGTGGAGGTATGTACGGGGGCACTGTTGGGTCCAGCGGTAGACTAGCAACGTAATTTGTAGTTCTTACATCAGCAAATTCGTTGGGTAGAGAGTCTACTGCTTCCTTTGATATTTCAGATTTCTCCTGTCGATCCGATGCCATATCAAGTGCATCTGCTTCCGCCTCAGCGGCTGCCAAATCTTTCTGAGCTCCTAAAACCTCGAGTTCGGCTTCAAGAGCAGCTTTTCGTTTCTTTAACTCGGCCTCCTTTATGGCAAATGTCACCCGTGCCTTTGCTGCTTCAGCTTTTGCTCTTTTTCTGTCCGCTAGCGTAGTCTGAGAACAGTACGAGCCTAACGAAGCTGAGCTTCTGACCCTACGTTGCTGTTGTTTAATACTGGACCTGGTGCGGGCGCTTCCACGGACGGCATGGTGTACTCTATTGTAGTAGTGTCCTCGTCTGTGGCCGACATCTTTAATGGCCAATTTTTCACTTTACTGTCATCAGATAGAGACGAAAGGCAGAAGGTCTCGTATTCAGTAGTTTATTCAGTGAAAACTAAAAATGAAAATACAGAGAATACGTTCTTACTACATGCTACAGTAGTACAGCTGTACCCTATGTAAACATTGTTCTTTTAGAAAACCCGCGCGAAATATAATAAACTCCAATTGAATGTAATTTAGCTATCAGATTGAACGTACACCTATTCTACATCTACGTTAACACTATGAATATGAACATGCTTTCTGAAGTTATAATAACACTGCAGTAGAACGTTAGGACTAAATAGACTTACATTTTGGCATGCCGACGCTCGACGGGACACACAGTAGCGGTGACACTGCACAGTAGTGAACGCGCGAAGCAAAAGGCTTTACATACAAAGATTACACTATATAAACGCGGGAATCAAACATGTGGCCCTCACCACTAAACTGATTATTCAAAGCGGGTACAAATACTAAACGTACTGTACAACGACATAAATACTGCTGCGGTGAACAGAACACGCGCTGCTTTCGGCCGCATCCAGTGCATGACTGCCGCATGCAGTTTCTGGCAAGCACTGATTCAGATTAGGTTGCTTCCCTGAACCTGTTGAGGCGTTGCTGTGTGATCGGTAGATTGTTGCCTCATATCATACAACTTCGCAACTCTGGCAGTCGAACCTTTTCATTGAGACATGGCACGACTGCGTGCATCCTGCAAACATGCATCTCTTTCCTAGTTTTACACAATTTCGAACTGTGCTAGCTTTCAGCAGTGTCATGCACCGATGTCTTGAAGTCGTGCGTAATTCGAATAAATCGGCTCGCACATATGCGAGGATCAGTGGTTTATGGGTCCGTTTGCAATAATGACTTTCTGCGACGCATATATGTATTCATAGAAACTTATGCGTTCGCAATACAACTGCGAGTAGTTCACGTATCCGATTTGCGCATATCGTCGTTGCGTGTCATTCATCAACTCTTGATCGGCATATGCGCGACTGGTCTCTCGTCTCGCAGTAAACACCGCACCACAGTCCGCAAATACGCAACTCGCATCCACTGATAATTGAAGCAGGTTTCTCGTTGTCAAACAATGTAACACCAGGACTTTGGACACCAGCTTCTTGTTGTCTCAACAGTAGCTTCTTGACTGTGGCTTCCGCGTGCCACGCAACCATCTTTACGTGGTAAAGCTGCCGCAGAGAGTTTTGTTAGCTCTTTGACAGATTTGGAAGAAACTTTCCCAAATACTGTACCATGCCCAAGGAATCGCATCACTGCACCTTTTGTCCTCTGGTTCTGCTATTTGCGTGACTGCCCTGATTTTCTCTGGTCTGCTTTAAGTCCTCTTTACCGATGATGTGGCCCGCAATAGTTCACTTCCTGCTTCGCAGTAGTGTAAGTTTGCTAGCGCATTAGTGGATGCCATTGTCACACGATGTTGCAGCATCATCTCGAAGCTATGCAGCATTGTGTCATGTGACACTGTATTATCGGCATACAAGGACATCATGCTACGATTACATGCTAGCATGTGCCAGGTCCTCAGTAATGCTCATTCATCCTTTTACAGAAGACCGGTCTGGTGCGGAACTGATGCGCCGAACGGTAAACGGAGGAAGTGATATGCTCCGCGAAGCGGCGTATTGTTAATGTCGTCAATTTCGAGCTTGTCTTTGTGCGAGAACGATTTGCCAAGAATCCGCCGAAGTAGCATCGAACTTGAGAATACTTGCGCGTTTTGGGCAACGCGGGTTGGCCACGTTGTTTGCAATTTCATCGATAGTCGCCATAGGACTAGTGTTCACGGTGGTGTAAGTGCGAATCGCAGCGAGTTGAGATTGATCGATGCAAGGCAAATAGTGGCGTACTTGCCATTGGGTTTGTGACTATCACGGGCGGTCGCCTGGCAACTGCTATAGCCCATATCGTGGCCTCAATCAACCTTGACAGATGACCTCTAGCCCGCCATTCGGATCCAGTTCATTCTTTGCAAGCCTATCCTGTTAGCGCAATGGTAGGCCTTTCTCGGCGGCCTCTACGCCCGGTGAAACCGTGGGGTCCAGTGGCAATACTTTATGGCTGTTCTCCGCAGGCATTCGACGCGAGACCCTGCCAAACTCGCTAAACTCCGAATAAGCATTCTTTATTCTGTGGAGTGCTTGGTTTGAATACCGGCACATTACACGTTTTAACCATTTTTAGGTCGTGACATGCACGATGCACCCAACACCGGTGCTACTGTGGTCACGCCACGATGTAGAACTCCTAGTTCTTGATGTGCTGGCCGATCACTCGACAAATGAACTTCACCACGCCTTAGCGTGACATTCTTTGCCTTGTTTATATGGCCACCAGTTTTATTTTAGTTTGGCAACACAGTAGATGAATGACTTCACGCTAATGCTAAATGTCGCTTCAGGTAACACATTGGCTTGTGGCGCTCTGCTATCGCAGTCTTTAGCGCTTACTGGTGTTAATGCTCAACGCTTTTCAAGCCATTCGTCTGGCACGAGTCACCTTTCAATCGCCAGACAGCCTATAAACAACTGCGTTCTGTCTGTCATCTACATCAACCTGTTTCGACTTTTCTCATCCTTGGTTTGGCTTTGGCTTCGACGACAAACTATTTTGAGTAGTGTGTTTTGGCCTCCGAGCAGTTATAACATGTTTTACGCATACTGCTGGCATTTTGGCATACTCATCGTTTCTGTTCGGCAGTTCCCGCAGCGATTTAAGCCGGCTGCGAAGGCTGTAGACCAGGCTTGCTTGTGGGGAAACCTTCGTTTTGCTTAATAGACGGCGGTTCTAGTCGATCGTCTCAATGTGAACTGGCTTCACTGCTGGTTCCCGGGCATTCAATGACCTATTTTGTGGCCTCACTAACATTCATGTGCAGCGGCATAGTCTATCAGCTTTAAGCCTAAAGTCAATTCTGACTCACGCAACAGAGAGCGCGTACTGCCTTCATTTAGTATATCGCAACGGAGCTATCCTGTCTCTGATAAGACTATCTAGGAGGCTTCCAAAGCTCGCAATGCTTAGCTGGTTTTTCAATTCAGTTACATACGTATCTAGGCTTTCCCCTTTTGCCTGATTTCGGGTGAATGACTACATGTACGTAGATAAAGTGATGTTATTCTTGCGCTCACAATAGGCCCCCTGCGGAAGAGTTCTTTGATGACACTGAGGTCTTTTCTTTCAGCCTCTGTCACTTCAAGGTGTTTGTAACTCGTCTGACATCTTGACGCAATGGTGGCTAGCAATGTGGCCGCACTTGTACCTTCGATGGCTTTACCTCGATCTTGTCAGATGCTATGCTAAACAGGTCAAATGCCTGTTCATCGAGGCTCTCTCGCATGCTTCTGCTGAAATTTCTTGCGACCCTAAGTCTAGCTCTGGAGGTGGTTTAAAGACATTGCGGCATAACCTATTTAGCAGCAGGATTCGTCCGTTCTGACACGATATAATATGTGTAGCAATGGCTTGGTTATGTAACCGGCCATGATAGAAAGGCCTGTATTTAATTCATAACATAGAGGGCAGCACCTGGCTGGTACTGTGTAAACCCATACATGACACGCGGAACGTCAGTTGCAAGCGCTTGGCAGGCTCTGGATCCGTGCGGCCGAATGCATTGGCCGGCGCACGATCCATAGCTGGCGCAGGGAAGAGTCGCGCAATTGTATTAGGCGGGACACAGAGGGTAGACATTTTGGACGCTGAACAGTGGTTTCAGCGTTGTTATAAAAACATAATCGTCTCTCTTCGTAACCGAGCTGTGTGACGCGAAATCACGAGAAAAGATCGTACGCAACTTCTCAGCGTTAGCGAACCTTGGGCCAGTAATGGAAATGGCTGCAAGGACAAGGCTATAATAGACTGGGACTCGCTCCCAGCCCTCGATTAGCCCATCGAGTGACTAAGCTAACCCAGAACACGTAAGCAATACATGCAGCGAAACGCGCGAGCAAACACATACATCTGCAATACATCGTATCTATATGTTCGGACTCTAAGCTATAGGCCGTAAAAATAGACCTGTATATTAAATATAATTGGAACATTCAGGGTTTATTCATTTCTGTATTACATGAGCGCATTAATATGAATTAGTGGGTTAATTTACGAGTGCCAGTACACTTACTAACCTTAGCTATCAGTCTATGGATCAGTATAACAGCAACTGGCCGTAGCACTAGCAATACTTGGAAGTACAACTCCCGTCACTATGATGTAATATGTAAATAACCCGATACAAGACTGTAATAATCAGTGTATGACTGCAAGATCAAGGCTGCACTGCGCAAGAATCAATAGATTCGACCTAACACGGCTATACCGACCAAAGCCGGCCGTATGTAACAAATTTGTAAAGCTGCATCTACGCTTGTTAGCATACTTATTTATTAGTCGTTAGTCCTGGCGCCATAACAAATTCAGCCTTTCGCTTTTAATTCGATGACTTCGCATGAAAAATTTTTTAGTTGCGGCTCGTACATTATTTAACGAATAAAACGAGCGAACAATAAGAAACTTTTCCAATGTTATACGACCTTATAAGCATAGACGGCCAGCTATCAATCCATTGCATATAGACTGGTACCTGGTCGACAGTTCCACAGCGCTAACACTACGTGAAGTGTAGCGATATGCTCGGAGTAAAGGTGGCGAAGCGGTGTACCAGTCTACTATGGCCTATAGCCTCGGCGTTCGTTGCGCGCCGTGCTATCGCACGCCTATATGTACTGACACTCATCACAGAGAAGCAAACAAGAAGAAAGTGCAAATCCCGTTTTTTACAGGCATAACCAGAGGCGCGGCGAGTCGCCAAAAAAGTTATATGAGCCTTTTCAAGAACTGTCAGGCTACATGGGTAGTGAATCCGTCGTCCAATCGCCCAGAACTGCTCAACGTCAGTCGAACTTGCTGCTTGGCGCTTATATATGTAAACGGCCGTTGACGGTGATGGAATGGGGGTAGCGAGTTCGTGTTAGAATGCCGCCAGGCGCGTTTGCACGATTCGCGCGGATCGGCTGCAGACAGTGTCTAGTTTCATGAATTTGTACCTGCACGCTAGTAGAACAAAGTGATAATTCAGCTCCCCACTAGGCTCCTGCACTCTTGTTAGCATGTATTCAGCATTAGAGTTACTATCCCTGAAATGCTAATAGAAAAGTTATGCTTTGCGACAACTAATGTCATGCGTTTAGAGTTCACTGGCTATACATAATTATCAAATGGAACTACGTGATATGTAATATGCAACTATAATCATGTTTCCGTGCACTAATATAGTTACATGGATGCAATGCGTTGGCCGCAACTGTGTAGATCAAAACTGAATAATTTAGATTTACTTACCACACAAAGAGATATATCATAAATGCTGCCGTGTTCAGAAAAAGCATTTGCCAGTATCCATTGCAAACAGCAGACCTGGTTGCGCATGGCAGCGATGCTAATAGCAATTATCTTTCCATGCGTTCTTGTGGAGGAATTTGTTTTCCTGTTAACATTCTGTGAAGATTAGTCCTCACCTCTTAGCTGGGTAACCTTGAGCAACTGAACTGCATTTCTGACACAAGTATTAAAATGTTTCATTACTTTTAATTTTGATTTAATATATCTGATTCTCATGGAATGCCTGGTACTAGTAATGGCATTAAAAGTATTTCATCTGTTAAGCTTAAAGAGATATATAGTTGGGAAATGATTAAATTGACTATACTTCTCCCCACTAGTGTGTCCAATTTTGCAAAAGTTTTTCAGCTGACTTTTATATGAAAAGGGATAATAATATTGTTAGTGGTAACAGGACATCTGTTAAGTGCTACCCTATTTTTAGTAGCATGTTCAACGCCACTCATCCGGACGCTTGATGAATGCAGTAAATGTGAGCTACGCACATGACCATACACATTTTATTGGAACAAAGTGAATCAAAACTGGTAGAGAGTCCATTGTGATGTTATGTCTGTCTGTTGAGCATCAACTAACAAGTGACTACAGGTTCAAACATATCACGTGTATTCTGACGATACCAAATGTGTAGCAATATGGCAAAGCACTGCTGAGCACTAGACGACTGCGGCATGTGTTGTGGGGCGCAAGCATGGTATAGGGGGGCGGTCCTAATTAAAAATAGTACAGTTCAATATGTAGGGAGCAGTGCATTATGTTAACTTGTTCATATCATTTACATGCTCCCTTCCTGTGGCTTAAACTGTCACTGTATTTGTAAAATAAGAGATTACGCATAACGCTAATTTTATGAAGCAAATCTGGTGTTGGTATAGCATTTTGCTTGTGTTACACGCGTACTTTCCATATCAGATGCAGCTTTTCCCAGACTAATGCTTCAGGCAGTGGTCCGCAATTTCATTCAACGTCTTTTACAATTCTTTCTGACTGTCCTCAGATACCGTTCTTATATTAAGAAGTGATCCTGGCCATTAGCTCAACTTTTCACGTATAATATTCATCTGCCTGATGAAGCTAAATTTAGTGTATAGAAATTAAAACACTGAATTCTCTCAGGCTGTGCACTGAATAACTTGAAAATTTCAGCTGTCCACCAGAAAACGAACTTGCATTAACTAAAATTTGCTGACTATTTCAACTTGAAATTATATGACTGTTCATGCTTGCAATCATATTGTTGTCGCCTTTTTATCTTCGACCCGTATTCTGGTGATACAGTAGGCTGGCCTGTCACAGAACAGTATTGGGTGTTAGACGCATTCCCTTGATACCGACTGCTGCTGAGCTTGTCTCCCTCTGCGAGCTCCTGGGTTGACATCTCCACCTCTGGTCTTTGCAGTGGCTCGTTGGTCTTGCAGCAATGCGCGATACGTTTTCCTGCAAATTTTCGACGCTCTGTCTGTCTGAATCATAACGACCTGTTTGGACTTCCTGCTGATCACTACCCTTTTTCGCGCCAGATTTTTCGCCATCGTCGGCTCACACGGAGCCGGGTGCAAGAGCAGGAAGCTGCTTAGTTCGCACGGTCCAATGAACATAGTGTTTTCTGTTATTTTGGGCGACAACACTTTCTTCTTGGCCGACTCTCTGTCGTGGTGTTTGTTTCCAGTAGGTTTGTAGCGAATGGGGCAGGTTTTGCGAATCTTCTAGCCATCAACATGCTGTGCTGGGAATCGCCATTCTCCAACATCGGTGTACTTCGATAAAGCAAGTAGTCGCTAACTGAGGATGCTTCGCGACGCTTTCCTTGGATATTACGAATAGATGTTTTTTCAACTGTCTGTAGCAGTGGCGTTCGGCTAGTCCGTTGGACTTGGGTATCTTTTTGGACTTGCAGGTAGTAATGTCTGAAACCCGAGTCTTTTCGAAAACTGTTTGAATTCTGCGCTGTCGATAACATGGGTCGTTGTCTCCGAACACTTGCTCTTGTACCCATGTCTGGCAAATGTAGACTTTCAGTGAGTTAATCACAGATCTGCTAGTTTGGTTTGACAACCACAAGCGGCTTCTGATAATTTGAATAACGCGTCAACTACTAGCAGATAGTCTTGACCACTGTAATGAAACAAGTCCGATTGCGCACTTTCCTCGCGCATGGTCGACTAGCATGCGATGAGGGATCTAATGGCTGCAGTTGTTGAGTCTTCGATGTGTGAGAGCATGTTCACAATCTTTGACGCACAATTGGCGATGTCGGAGTTCATGGCATTGGCCAAAATGGACTTCGCGTCGCACGTTTTCGACACTTCTCGATCCCGAGGTGTCGCAACAATGGAATCCTTTTTCAGGCATTTCACATTCTGAGGTTTTTGGGAATTAAATTCGACTTCCTTTGAAAATAATGCCCGTCCCGCAATCACCGACAGTTCATCTCTATAGTTCCAGTATTCCAGAATTTGACTTGGACAAGTCACTCTGTGCGTTTGGCTATCCTCAATATAGTGACGGCATCAGCAGCTGTAGATGCTGCATCTTTCTGGCGTTTCATGCGCTGGATTTCTTCCTGCGTGACTCCGACACACTCGGTTGTTGATCTTGACTGGCCATCAATGATACGCCTTGCACCTGCCATGTTGCAATGTCACTCTGTTGTTCTGTGTGCTTCATGTATGCCGTGACAATGTAACTCTGCTGGCGTACATGTGTTTCCCTGGTGTGTGGCGTGATTTTCGGTCATGACCTTCTGTAGTCGCATTTCAGTCGCTGGAATTTCTCAGGCGGACAATCAGCAAGTGATTTTGCGAAGATAAACAAGCGGTTTATGGTCGGTCTCTGCGATGAAAGCTCTGTCGCATCAAATATACTGGTGAAACGCTCACCACCCGAATACAATACTCAAGAGTCTGCCTTCTTCGATCTGAGCGTAAAGCGGGTTTTCGGTCTCGCGTCATGGCTCTTCTCAAAGGCATAATGCCTAGCAGGACACCATTCACACATCATAAAGCGGTAGCAATATACAGCCCGCTAAACCTGACTCGTGAAGGCATCTGTTGACATCTTGATGTGTCTGCTTGGGTCAATAAAAACTTCAAGCACTGGTTCACTAGATATGCAAGTCTTTTGAGTCGCGTCCAGGCTTTCTGCAATGTTGCGTGCTGCCATTCCGCCACCGCACTGGTGTTTTGT
>NW_014577643.1:24116-37182 GCF_000485595.1 Priapulus caudatus | reverse complement strand
ACCTTGTCAGTGTAGGCGACCTTGGCGGTGTAGGCGACCTTGGCAGTGTAGGCGACCTTGGTGGTGTAGGCGACCTTGGCAGTGTAGGCAACCTCGGCGGTGTAGGCGACCTTGGCAGTGTAGGCGACCTTGGCGGTGTAGGCGACCTTGGCAGTGTAGGCGACCTTGGTGGTGTAGGCGACCTTGGCAGTGTAGGCGACCTAGGTGGTGTAGGCGACCTTGGCAGTGTAGGCGACCTTGGCGGTGTAGGCGACCTTGGCAGTGTAGGCGCCCTTTGTGGTGTAGGCGACCTTGGCAGTGTAGGCGACCTAGGTGGTGTAGGCGACCTTGGCAGTGTAGGCGACCTTGGCGGTGTAGGCGACCTTGGCAGTGTAGGCGACCTTGGTGGTGTAGGCGACCTTGGCAGTGTAGGCGACCTAGGTGGTGTAGGCGACCTTGGCAGTGTAGGCGACCTTGGCGGTGTAGGCGACCTTGGCAGTGTAGGCGACCTTGGTGGTGTAGGCGACCTTGGCAGTGTAGGCGACCTAGGTGGTGTAGGCGACCTTGGCAGTGTAGGCGACCTTGGCGGTGTAGGCGACCTTGGCAGTGTAGGCGACCTTGGTGGTGTAGGCGATCTCGGCGGTGTAGGCGACGTCGGTGGTGTAGGCGACCTTGGCGGTGTAGGCGATCTTGGCACTGTAGTGCCTGTAGACCTCTGTTGTTGGTTCCTGGAACGCCGTTGCCGTCATCTTAGCCGGTGCTGAAATATTAGTACAGTATAACTTAGTAGAGTTAGTACAGTAAGCTGTCAATCAGCCTAAGCCAACAGTTGGTTTCGAGTCCGCTCTCAAACATGTTGGGACATAAGTAATTAACTGAATCGTGTATATGTAAGTATGTCGTTAATTAATATCTTTTTAATTAATTAGTTTCGAGAACAACCATTCGTACTACTCCGTTTATTACGCCTGTAAGTGGCCACGGATTAAAGGCAAAATGCGAAGAGACACCAAGGTGACTGGAAGTGGTTTGTGGTCCTGAAACGTAACAGTCGACCTTTGCATGGCACCCATCTGAGGAAGCATAGGAGGCGAAATAATGGCAAAGGTTCGTCGAGGATGGAGCAAGTCGTTCCGCGCAACGCCTGGTTTATGCCTATTTTCTTCGGTATGAATATCAACTTCAATTACGTGTGATTTGTAGAGGCCCTTGTATCACAGATTTATTTGTGATAAAAATGAAAGTACTGCATCGTTTTGTGTACTGCATATATTCTCTCTGCTTCTCCTCTCATTCTCTCTTCCTCTCACACTCTCCGACTCTCCCCATCTCTACCTCTCTCTCTCCCATTGCTATCTGTCTCTATTTCTACTACGCCCACTCTCTCCTTTTGCTGTCATCTTCTCTCGCACACGCACTCTCCCATTCTGGCAGCTTTACCGAAGGGGTTGGTGGCCAAGAGCAGCTCGATGGCTGCCTTCTCTGCTCGCAGGGCGGATATGAGAGCTGTCTGGTTGTCCTTGAATGTAGTTATTTTGTCCTGAAATGTCAATACTCACCCTGCTCTATAGACACGACTCTGTGCATTGCTTTCGCTATCTGACCCAATATGAGTGTATACACGTATATGCACTTTGCGCTTATACGCTATATGCATTACAATACGAGGGAAAACTGTTCATCGACGTTCTGTTGCTTGTATATCGTGGGTTTTCAAAGTTTATAACTAAACATGTGAGCAAGCAAGCCCTCCTACTCACCCTGCTCTATAGACACGACTCTGTGCATTGCTTTCGCTATCCGACCCTATGTGTACGTATATACTATGCTACTCGATGTATAATTTGTTAATCTGACGAAAGTAGTTATGTTATAAATGCGTATGCGTTACTTTTATAAATGATGAGTTAATGCTAATTAATGCAATAAGGATAATAACCGATTAGCTATTGTGCAAGTGCTTCTTAAAAGTACATATTTTCATCCAGTCCATTTCTACCGTATCCCACTATTCTTATAACAATGGACACTGTAGCCTTCCGTGACGTCATTATCAAGTGATTTGATTTGCTAGAAAAAGTTATTGCCGTTCTTTCTATTATCTTTGGGGAGGATGAGGAGATTAACTGATACATAATGTTACCATAAACAAATGTGGGGAACATGCCATAATCAATACTATTCAACACCATATGCGCGTGCGTATACGCTATGCATTGTAATCAGAGAACAAATCACGTCTAATAACTAATAGCTGCATAATTTTATGAAAGTTCAATTATATTGTAGTGCGTCCTATATATAAACATTACAGTTTAATTGTATTAGGTACAGTTGCTATTTACGGAATCCCACTCTAATTCACCCATACAGCTCCTCGCCATCAGTGTCTTTCTCTGCGCTGTCGCTGTAATCTCTAGTTTGTCTATTATATATAATTATATAACTCTGTGCATTGCTTTCGCTATCCCACCCAATATGAGTGTATACGCGTATAGGCGCTTTGCGCGTATACGTTATATATGCATGACAATACGAGGGAAAACGTTCATCGACGTGCTCTGTGCATTGCTTTTGCTATCCGACCCTATGTGTACGTATACGCTATGCTACTCGATGTATAATTTGTTAATCTGACGAAAGTAGTTAGTGTTATGTTATAAATGCGTATGCGTTACTTTTATAAATGATGAGTTAATGCTAATTAATGCAATAAGGATAACTGATTAGCTATTGTGCAAGTGCTTCTTAAAAGTACATATTTTCATCCAAACTCCACGACAGATGACGCTCTCGCTCATGGGCTCAATCTACATGTATCCTGAGTGTGCGAAGGGGGAGGGGGGGCACTGCATGCAGTTTGATTTTCATTCTGTCCATTTCTACCGTACCCCCTATTCTTATAACAATGGACACTGTAGCCTTCCGTTACGTCATTTTCAAGCGATTTGATTCGCTAGAAAAGGTTATTGCCGGTCTTTCTATTATCTTTGGGGAGGGTGAATAGATTAACTGATACATAATGTTACCATGAACAAATGTGGAGAACGTGCCATACTCAATACTATTCAACGCCATATGCGCGCGCGTATACGCCATGCATTGCAATCAGAGAACAAATCGCGTCTAATAACTAATAGCTGCATAATTTTATGACAGTTTAATTATATTGTAGCGCGTCCTATATATAAACATTACAGTTTATAGTATTAGGTAGTTTCTATTTACGGAATCCCACTCTAATTCACCCATACAGCTCCTCGCCATCAGTGTCTTTCTCTTTGCTGTCGTTGTAATATCCAGTTCATCTATATATATATTATATGTTGCCAAACTTTGTTTATTGGTTTTGCAGATCTCATTAACAGCAGAATCTATTCAATTTTTGCCATAAAAATGTTTTACTAGTCACTAGTTCCCTTTTATGTAGGCGCATTTTGATCAGCTGTGCTTATAGCATGCCAAAGGCTGCTCCCCTCACGTTTTCTAATGGTGCCAACTTCAGCTATATTGCACTCTGATCTTTCGGCTGCTTGGAAACCCCGCGTGACTACATTGCGCACGGCTGCAGCTACGCACAAAAGTACAATAAACGCAATAAAGACGTGCGCTCATGATTAGGTGTTTGTTATCAGGGCTGCGTTTGCTGTCAGTGTTTCTATTTCTGTATATAGCTCTGTTTTCTGTATATAAGCGTATATATTTCTGTTTGCTGAGGTTAGCTTTGTGGTCTCTCCCTTGTTGGCGGGAGGAAATAAAAGACTATCATATTTTATGATATGATAATGAAGACCAGCAGCGCTATAAAGTTTGAGTAGTTAAATAGAGCGTAGTTGAGTGTTGATTTCGTGGTGAATAGCAGAGGGCTTGTGTACTTATACGACTATATCTACTATCAAGAATAGACAATTATCATGGTGATCATCGACTCTTCATACTACGTATTTTATATACTGTATATGTAATGTTAGTTAATTGTGCAATCATATATTCTTAACGTTCAATAAAAACTATTTCAATCAATTTTTAGGTTTGTGTTCTACCCATTTATTAGCTAATAAACCTTATATTATTATGATGCACTACATTTGCTATAAAAGTTTAAAGTTTGTTGCATCGTTTATGATTTTCCTTGAAAATTTTTGCAGTTTTTTGTTTGGCCATTCGATTTCTATTGTTCTTTTTGTAACTTTTTTTAATTTGCCAGAAAACCACTCATGAGAGTGCCCATCCTCCCTGGTCACGCTCCACAGCTGCTTGCATGGCTGTCCAATGTAAGGCGTTCTTTCTGGAACAAAAAATTAAGCTAACATTTTCATAACAGACTATAATTTGATTATTTTCTGGTCAGCTTGTTGTGTCTCAGGTGCATGCTATTTAGTATCACCGCAAAATCTCGAGATAATGAGACATACGAAAAATACGTACCAGTGGCTCGCGGGGCGGCCTCGAGCGGCACAATGTGGTCAGAACTTATGATATAAGATAAATGATATAAATGATATTTTATATAATATGCTGACAAACACAATTAAAATGTACCTGATCATCACGTTCTTGACCATATTTCGGACGTCTGTCCCGCCTACTCGTCTGCAGAAGCAAATCTTAGAAAGCAAGAAAACAGCAATAATTTTATTGCAATAATAATACGTTGCATTGTTATGTTTATCGATTATTTATACTTTATAGTTTATATACCAGTAATTAAAATTGAAGTGTAATAAAAACCATATAGGTTGACCAGTAGAGAGCAAAACATATATCAATAGTATTTCACTTCTCAGTGAAACAGACAATTGATATCGTTTATTTCAATCACAGCCCCTCCCAACTGTGATCGGTGAAACCTTCCAGAAACAATTTTATTTCAGTCAAATGAAAATATCAACAAATACCTAAAATATCTAGACAAAATAATGCATTCATTAATTAACATGAAGGCATTTCACAATAACCACATTCATTTTACCTATATTGAAAGATCGCTTAACTACATCTTCTAACTTGATAACATTATCTGATTACTGGCTTTTATAATTATAGCAATTTTACTATATTTAGTATTATTTCAATTTATTAGTAAATTTAATCAGTCATTTTCCAAAATAGGTAAATCTAAAATGTGGTGTTTCTGGACTGAGTGGTACATGCTGTATCATATTTACCATCTTCGCTCTAAACTCAACATCTGTAAGTTTCTCCTCCATGGCTTCAAAGTCATCCAGTGAATCCATAGGGGCATCGATCACACCTTCCAGCATCTGGCCATCTGTTATGGGATCCAGCTTGTACTCCATCTCCTTCAGCATGTTCTTCAATTCTACAAATTTTTGCATTACCCTTTTCTGGAACCCTATTAAGCAAGTTGACATAATACAATTTAAAATTAGTTTAAATGCAATTTAAACAACAGCCGCAGAGCGTCTGGGCTCATCTGAGGTCTGTTGCTACGGTTATAAACGTAACATTTAAGTTGTGCGTAGTGACACCTTTGTTAGGCGCAGATATAGCATGCCAAAGGCTGCTCCTCTCATGTTTTCAAACGGTGACGACTTCAGCTATATTGCACTCTATTCTTTCGGCTGTTTGGAAACCCAAGAAAGAGGAAATAAAAGACCATCGTATTTTATGATATGAAGACCAGCAGAGCTATAGAGTTTGAGTAGTTAGATAGAGCATAGGTTGAGTGTTGATTTCGTGGTGAATAGCAGAGGGCTTGTGTACTTATACGACTACATATACTATCAAGAATAGACGATTAGCATGGTGATCATCGACTCTTGATACTACGTATTTTATATACTGTATATGTACTGTTGGTTAATTGTGCAATCATATATTCTCAACGTTCAATAAAAACTATTTCAATCAATTTTTAGGTTCGTGTTCTACCCATTCATTAGCTAATAAACCTTATATTATTATGATGCACTGCGTTTTCTATAAAAGTTTAAAGTTTGTCGCATCGTTGATGATTTTCCTTGAACAATTTTGCAGTTTTTTGTTTGGCCATTCGATCGCTATTGTTCTTTTTGTAACTTTGTTTATTTTTCCATAAAACCACTCATGAGAGTACACATCCTCTCTGGTCACGCTCCACAGCTGCTTGAATGGCTGTCCAATGTAAGGCGTTCTTTCTGGAACAAAAAATTAAGCTAACATTTTCAAAACATACTATAATTTGATGATTTTCTGGTCAGTTACGTGCATAGACTAATGAGTCAACGTCATAACGATGTTGGCCTTTACTGAGTGTATGCTCCTTCCCAATTGCTTCCCGTGGCTACAATAGTGACAGGAGATTCCTAGGTTGACGCCCGTGTAGCACCTCCGCAGGCAACTTCCCCGCCAGCCAAGGATGTTGCCAGCACCGGTACGTGGCTAGAAATACGCGGATTGCTTCTTTCAATCCCGCTCCTCTCGCAACATCAGAACATCAGAAACTGGGATAGCAATGTTCTCTACAGGAGGCTGCAAGTTCTCCCGTTGAGCTTCAGTCTTGCAAGTTGCCAATCCGCAATGTACATCCTTGAGAAACGACCAATAGTATGTCTTGTTTTCATCCCTGTACAATTGGGATCCCTCTGTCCCGTATCTGTTCAACTCAACGAGCTGCAAGAAGGCGGCTTCTGTGAGGTCCGGGATGCTGTCCCATTACAGAAATTGTATGGCCGCCTCCACCGCCTCAGGGGTTGACTTCCAGATGTCCAGCATTGGCTGAAGACCTAAAGGATAACATCATGCAAATTATTAGCATACACGATACTTTTTCCAACATATTCTGACCGTACAAGTAAACTTGTCAACGTCCATCATATATTAATAGGTTTCTCCTCAAGTACCAAAGTAAATAGCTTTTTAATAGCTGTGATCAGAAAAAAAAGAAGCACTTTTACCAAATAACCAAACCCTGGGGCTACTCTGCAATTATTTAGTAGCTTACCGGCCTGAAAGTCAACGACAGCATTCATCTGATGTAACAGTACATCACGGGGGAAAAGCCCTCGCACCCATCTTGCCCGGTCTGCCTCTGAGAGAGCCGTTATTGGTTTTGAGCAGGCAATCGTCGGTCGATCAATGACCTCATCGACATCTTGCAGGCAGCAGTTCATCAGCTATTCGTAAAATATAAAGGGACATGCTAATTTAAATGGGTAGCTTAATAGATATTATGTAGGCATGTGACAAAAAAATAAACTTGTTGGGGTTACACTAAAACTGGTACACTTGTAAAGAGCTTAGCTATTCTGCCTTGGCCTATATGCTGCCCTTTGCTTTTGGGGATACGGCGATATACAGATAGCTAACGCTTCGAGTGGGTGAACTCGGTTTGCTTTCTTTATTCATTCCTCACGATATAGCAAAGTGCAGCATATAGGCCAAGACAGAATAGTAAGAAGTTGTGGCGACCTCCAGCAACACTAACTAACTAACTTTTAAGAGAAACTTAGAAACACAGCGATGTTTCTTAAAACCCGCGTTGGTAACGAAAACGAGGCGGTAATAATGAAACGAAAACGAGGCTACCTAGCCACAAATAACCGCACGCAGGGAGAATGATCCGGTCTCCGGTTGTACTGTACCGAATGTAACATATGTGAGACTGACAATCCAGTACACTCCTCGTCTAATGTCTATCAGATATCACCACTAGACAATCAATACACAACCAATAACGCGATTATTGATCATAAACTATTCGCGTCACAGATAGACAGTAAGTCAATCAGGCGTATTAGCTCGGTCACAGGCCTCACAGTCTTTCCTCCTCGGAGAATCCTGACTTGAGCCTTTCGAACTTTACCATCACTTTCACTAGGCATAGCACTTTCAACGATGCCCATGGGCCACTCACTTCGTGGCACCTTCTTATCCTTGAGTAATACAATGTCAAAATTTGTTATGTTAGGCTGGCTTTCTCGCCGCATCCCAGCAAACACAAAAACATCATAAAAACATCATGTAAATGTTTTGCAAATGTTATGGTAATTTAGTGCCCCTAGGGTAGAGCCGACTACGGTTCGACAGACGTTAGTTCGTAACGCGTGTCCAGCAGTGGGATTCAGGGTCCGCTCCTGTCGGTGTATCAGGCAGGACGGTGATGACACGTAGCAGATAACAGGTAGCACCAGTTAAACAGAACACGGTGAGATTCGGTTAACGATAGGGTTATATAGCTTTTATTGTGTGTTACTAATGTACAAATGATTCTCCTGCATTCGTATATGCAGCGGACCTTTTATCGATCCCGTCTAATATCTACGCGTCACCGGCTCCGTCTTCCTCCCCCACGTTCGTCCTTGCTTCGCGTGGACCCAAGCAGTCTCCCAGGTATCTCCCTCGCAGCCGCTCCTAGCCCTACCAGAGTGCCGTTCTTCGCTCGTTTTATTCCCCTCTCCCGTTCGGCTCTGGTTTACACCTACCTGAAAACCTGTGCTCCTATCCTCTCGCTACAACGCTGCCGTTCTCTCTCTCTCTTCTTCCTTCTCCTTCCTCTTCCCGTTTCCCTACTTATAACCTATACCTGAAAAATAACTCTCCCTCTTTCTCTGCCCGTTCGACTGCTTCTCTCTTCCCCTTTCTCTTCGTCTTCGTCTTCTTCTTCTTCTTCTTCCTCCTCTTCTTCCTAGACCTGAAAATAACTGCCTCTAGCCGCGATTCTGTGCACCTTATATACTAGCTGGCAACACCCCCCACCCCTACTGTGGTGGCGCTAGGGGTGACCACACTGGATTTTCCCACGCGCTGTGGTTAGCACGTGGAATTTATTTGTTTCGGGATCATTTTTCGCTCCTACCGCGTAGGTAGGACGGTGATGCAGTAGCGGGAAAACCCAGAGTGAAATGAACGCGTCTTTAGATAGTATTTATACAACTGATGGATTTATTCATCATATACGGATAACATGAATAACACAACACTCACTGCACGTATCTCGAATATAGCGTATAATATATATTGCTCGTGCCACGTTTACGTTATCTCGGTAGGCGATTACACGTTTACTTCTCTTAGCTATTCTACAGGTTAATACTGTAGCCGTCTCTGTCTCTCCCAGTCGTGTGCTTTGCGGCTCGGCGCGAGTTCGTGGGTTGGCAGTTCGTCTTCCTGTCGTGTGTAGGCTATAGCTTCCTTAGTATAAGGTATACCTTCTCGGGCGTCGTCCTGCTTGTGCGAGGTTCTCCCTCTGACGGTGTGTGTGCGCTCTGGCTCGAGCGTGATCGTTCGTTCGTTCGTTCGTTCGTTCGTTCGTTCGTTCGTTCGAGCGGAGCGGCCTCGAGTGGTGCGCCCTCGAGCGGCAGAGCGAGTCGCGGAGCGGCCTCGAGTGGTGCGCCCTCGAGCGGCAGAGCAGCTTGAAATGGCTGGCAGTGGAGCTGGCAACTTGTAAACCTCAGGAAATTTTCCCAGATTTCCGGTGATCTTTTAACAAAATCCACTCCTATCTTTGAGCCAGCTATCAGGCGTGACTCAGGAGAGGACCCAGCTCCCATGCAGAACACACTGCTTCCCAGTGCCTCCATCTGCTCCATCTGAAATAAATGAATATAACTTTTCATTTTAGATTATGTATATAATCTAAACTTGTCATATTTGGTCCCACAGAAACACAAACTGTATGATGATGCTTCCAATGAGCGTCTACCAAGGGTGTTGGGGAAGAAGGGACAGTAAAACAAGTTTTATGGAACACGGCAACACAAACAAAAACCGCTATGTACAGATGGGTAATGCATGCATGCTTGCTTATACACTGATCCAGTGAAAAAAGACAGCATACAAAATGCCAGAAATGAATCATTTGTTGTCAACTTGTCATAGTGCGTTTTTAGGCATTACATTCCACTGATTCCAGGGAAATTAATAATCAGAAGTGACATTATAAATTACACTCACAGTGTTTATAAGCGATTTCTGCAGTCGCTGCAGAACGACAGCTTGTGTGGAGGCATCCAAATTTTTTACATCTCCCCTCAGTTTGCCTGCTTTTGCCTTGTACTCGAGCTTCTCCTGGTCTGGCAGCTGTCTCCAGAGGCTGGCCCAGCTGCTAAAGCTGCTGTTCCCAGCTGAATAAACCATGAACGTCTGTTACACAGGTTATTATCAAACAGAATCTGCATAAAAAAATACATTTGGTCTATAGTGACCTAGGAAAATGGCATTTTTCTATATGTGCGGCATTCAAAATTCTTCTTCTGTTTGGTTACTACATACATTGATGCATGTAAGGGCAGGTAAACCCATCTACAGGTACTCATTTAAGTTATACATGTAAACGAATGTGATATCCTAGTGCATTAATTACCTAAGTGTGCTTCATTAAAATGATTAATTACACGTGATTAAGTATACTGTCTCCTTGCTAATGTTTTCTATTTAAAAATTGAAAATGTTTATTTGTATAGCCAAAAGACATGCGTCATGAAAGTGTACTTACTTTCACCCTGCTCTTTACAAAATAAATTATATCCTGTGCTTTGGATATAGCTCGTTTTGTTTGCCTTCTTTGGTAGCTTTCTGGCATAGCGCTTCCCACTCACCTGACGATTTTTATTACCGATCCACGCCTGCATAAAAGAGAAATAGTTGATTTTGATGTTTAAAAATGCAGAATAATGATCATCATGCTAGAATTGCAATTTTGTCGAAGCTTGGCCCCCCCGAAAATCTTTTTTATAGAAAAAATGATGCAATTTGGTGCATTCTAAGCTACTCTGAACATGTCAGTGAGGCGGCGTATTGAACAAATTTCTGTGTGGCGGCGCGCCTCGTTCGTGTCAATGCAAGGGAAACACTGCCTTTTCCTTTTATATGTTAGCATTGAAACGTAACAGAAAATTTTGGAATCGGAGTGGTGAGTTTCAAGAAATAGTGTTTGAAAAATCAGCAACTTCAGCATTTCTAACAATGAAGATATTAGCACTTTTCTAAATTTCCTGATTAAATGCCTGTGTTAAGAATTGACTTAAATGCGGGGATTTGGAATTGTTTGGAAGGCTACATACATAATTTCTACGTATACATAGCTGCCCATGGGTGCGATCTATCAAATAAAGTGGGTATTAAAATTTCGACCAAAAATCACCTCCTAACCCTAACAGTAACAGTATCCTTAACAAAGTATTAGTCATGACTTAGATAATCGTTACACACACACACACATTGGAACGATGTAACAGAGCAGCTCTTAAAAATCAATTATAGTGTAATCCTAATTAAGAAACTGAAAATTTACCTTTACTCTCTGCAATGGAAGGCTTGTTGCTGCACACACAGCATTTATTTTAACCTTGCATGCAGGTCCTGTCGATATCATCCCTTGATGATATGCAGCCTCTAAAACATCCTTTTCCGCAGACGTTATCTTCATATTTTTTTAAACTGCTATAAATTAAGAAAAGATAACTGGTAAAATAACACAAGTAATATGCCAAATAAGTAATAATAGGGGGTGGGGGACAGGGGCTTGTCTTCCTCCCGCCTCCCTGCCCCTCTAATCCCTGTCCTATCTCCCTCTCTCAACACCTCCAGAATGCTTTATATTTTGCATTTTCATTTTTGAATGTCACTTGGTTTCTCTGACAGTTTGCGTAATAAATGTATTTGGGTAATTTTCTCAATAAGGGCACTAGTTGGTGAACTATTTTCCAGAAAAAAAACATGCAAGCAACACCTCTACATTTTTAGCACAGGTAGACTAGGCACTTAGGAGTACAACTAGGAATTGAGCATAGCTTAATTAGTCCAATTTTTTTAATGCTGAAGGAATTTAATCTCCCTATGCCCTTTCAACTCTGTAACGATTTCCAAAGAAAGGATTTTCCATGATGATCCATATCCTATTATATATAAAGTAATAAAGACCTAAAGAGCAGAGGGCCTGACATCATATTGTAAACAAATATTTGACATTTTAAGCACATATCACAACTCCGTAACAGTAGAGCTCAACTCCATAACAAAGTCGTGTTGGAGGAGGTGGGTTAGGGTTACGGAGTTGAAATTTTTACACAAAATGACCTACAGCCACTCAGCAGCAAGATAGAATTTGAAATATTCTGTCATATTATGGAGGGCCCTGCCCCAGTAGCATGATAGACATATTTGAAAAGTTGTTCCATGGTTACCATGGATATTAATAAATGTTATGGAGTGAAGTTTAGAAAGTATACCCACCTGATGATGAAATAGGATGTGAACATTCACAGAAACTGTGAGGAAGTGGCAACACTGAGAGCACATGACATATGTGGGGGTTACACAAACTGACTTTTTACATGAGGTACATGTCTTAGGTCTACTTCCCTTCAATAGGGGGCGACATTTCATTGATTGTTATGGAGTGGAGTGGATTTGCCCAGACACCTGTATTTTCATATTTTTTTAGAAACTAGTGTATTTGACAGCTCTTTTTGCTATGGATATTGTACTCCTACCAACTTTAAATGAACATATGGTTATAGGAGTGTTTGAATGTAGAAAACTTGAAGAAACTGGGACATTTAATATGCTGACATAGATCTCGGACATTCTAAAATGTAGCCAAAAACATATTTTTCTACCTAAAACTCAAAACCCGTGTACAATAAAGTGCTGAAAGTTTATTTCCCATTGGAAATACCCCCAATGTACATTTTAATGGATATAATGCTATGCTTACTGGAATTCATTAATAAAAAAATGTGAGGCCTGGACATAAAAAAATCAAAAAGATGCCCTTATTGAGATAATTACCCATTTATCCTGTACAATGTATTTTCTCGTGATATGGATTTCTTTAATTTTCTCTACTTAGTACACACACTCTCTCTCCCCTCTCTCTCTCTCTCTCCTCTGCTCTCCACTCTCTTCTCCCCCCTCTCAGCTCTCCTCTCTCTCCTCTCCCCGCTCCCCTCTCCTCTCCTCTCCTCTCCTCTCTTCTCCTCCCCTCTCCTCTCCTTTCCTCTCAGGACTCTCCTCTCCTCTCCTCTCCTCTCCACTCCTCCCCTCTCCTCTCCTTTCCTCTCAGGACTCTCCTCTCCTCTCCTCTCCTCTCCACTCCTCCCCTCTCCTCTCCTTTCCTCTCAGGACTCTCCTCTCCTCTCCT
>NW_014577643.1:15576-22871 GCF_000485595.1 Priapulus caudatus | reverse complement strand
CCCTTCGCGTGCTCGCAACTTTGGGTTACGGTTAGACCCCCCCCCCCCACCCATCCCGCCGACCTGACCGCCCCCCCCCCCCCCCACCCATCCCGCCGACCTGACCGCCCCCCCCCCCCCTGTTACAAATCCTGTACACGCCCCTGCCGAGCAAATTGCCAACATTGAAAAACGAACCACCCCCAATAGAAAGCTGGCTACGGGCCTGCATATATGCACCTCGAGTACATATCTGGACTGTAGTACCGCTGAGAGGGTCTATGTCCCCCGGGGTACTGCCGGAACGTACCCTAGGTACGGTTCGGTATACCGGAACGTACCCTGGTACTATCTAATATGCCGGACCGTACCTCGCTTACTCGACTAAGAAGTCTAGGGAGTCGCCTACTCCCTAACCCTAACCCGAACCCTAATCCTAACCCTAACCATATCAAATAGTGACCAGGGTACGTTTCGGTATACCAGACCGTACCCAGGGTACGTTCCGGCAGTACCCTGGGGGACATAGACCCTATGAGCTGTAGTACTGCTCAGAGAGGGTCTATGTCCCCCGGGGTACTGCCGGAACGTACCCTGGTACTATCTAATATGCCGTACCGTACCTCGCCTATCCACTAACGAGTCTATAGGTAGTCGCCTACGCCTACTCCCTAACCCTAACCCTAATCCTAACCCTAACCATGGCATATCAAATAGTGACCAGGGTACGTTCTGGTATACCGGACCGTACCCTGGGGGACATAGACCCTATGAGCTGTAGTACCTGATACGACAACGACCCCTTCAGCTTGGGCCTATTCTATATGTTAATAGTTATATTATTATTAATTATTAATATTATATTCACCATGATTATGAACCATAGGGCATAAATAATAACATTTAAATATGACAAACACGAGTATTACCGTAACCATACAAAATCAATTAATCAGCTGTACTACTACTAGCTGCTACTATTACTAGTTATCAGTCATACTATCATCATACTACTATAATACAACTATCCGTAGTACTAGTTTAAAATAGTTAGCTTACCGAGCGCGTTGATCACATGAAAACTTGTGTTGTACATAGCAACAGTAGCATAGGCCATAGGCCTAATCCATGCCACCGTACGGTCGCGAATGCGAAATAAACATTTATGCTACGTCGTTCTTTTTTAATTAAATTTGTTGAGCAAATACAGTTTGTTGCATAATTTTAGTTTATATTGATAAAGTAAGTGTAGAGAAGTTTGAATAGTTTGTACATATGCATGATGACGCGAACAACAAGGGTTTGAAGTAATTTTAGCTATCGTCAATGTAAGCAATGATGTAGTCTAATGATAGTGTTCAGCAAATCGCAGCCGTATGCTACCAAAATAAGAGATAGAACTGAAGCGAGAAGTCAATGGTAAGCTTGACCTGGAGCGAGACCTCAACAGGGAGCGTGACCTGGAGCGAGACATTGACGGGGAGCGTGACCTGGAGCGAGACCTTGACGGGGAGCGTGACCTGGAGCGAGACCTCGACAGGGAGCGTGACCTTGACGGGGAGCGTGACCTGGAGCGAGACCTCGACAGGGAGCGTGACCTCAACGGGGAGCGTGACCTGGAGCGAGACCTCAACGGGGAGCGTGACCTGGAGCGAGACCTCAACGGGGAGCGTGACCTGGAGCGAGACCTCAATGGTGAGCGTGATTTGGAGCAAGATGGGGACCTGATTAATTCAGATATAGTTGGTTCAAGTCCAAACTTTTTCGGGACTAGAGGCAACGAAGATGCTGCAAAAAAGGAAAAATAAAAATCAGCAAAGCTATTTTCCATGACGTGGCAATGAAATTTTACTATAAATGTTTATGTGATATGCATAAAAATCAAATACGTGCCTGTCTTTAAGCCAGAACTTGTCTTGTCCTGTTCTTCACTGGTCTCGCCTTTCTCTAACAGTGACATGTCTGGAATAAAGTGATTTGCAATTACCAAATTACAACATTAAATTACCTCTGCAAAGGATGACGGATTGTTACCAGACTAAACTGATAGTTCGAAACAATAGTTCACTTCTTCAACAGCAGTAGGTTCAAAAATCCCAGGTAACCCTTTAATGTGTGTGCACCCATTAAAGTTGATCAACCTCCCAGCACATGTTGCAAAAATTCAATACAACTCATTTGTATTGCTACATCCACAACTTTTCATCAGAAAATCTAAACAGTCTTCAGAAAATAGTATGACAACAAAATCCTTCAAATATTTGCGCTATGGCATATAGATACTATTTTGCGTTATATATGGCACTTCGTACAAATAACTTGCATCTGACAGAGTTGTCAAAATAGTCAACTTTCGAGCACATTTCTGGCTCAATGAGAATATTTCGTGATGTTTGCACACTGCAAGTATGCTCACAGCTAGTAGGTTTATATAGGCTTTTTGTTGCAAGGTCTATCCGTTTTAAATGTTAATGTGAAAGCTGACTATTATGCCTTCATGGGAGCACTCACAATGAATCGACAAACACAGGTATTTGGTAATGAACGGCTTTATTACGAGACGCCGGTTAACTCACGTCTGCTCACATCAATGTCAGCCAAGCAAGAGAACGAGAGGGCGCGCGCCTCGCACATGCGGCAACACCGCGCCACCTTCCGACACTAGTCCGAAACTATGCCGCCGTCACATTAATATACATAAATACATACCTATTTCAAAATCTTCAAACATTTTCTTTTTCTTTAACCGTATCACACCACTTTCTTCATCAGTGATTTCTGCTGTAGATGTCAAGTCATAATCATCACATGCCTGTTTGCCATTTATATAAAAGGCAAAAATCGAAACAAAATCACCAATCACAAATTGTACTTCAATTTATCCTTACAATGATCAAAAATAGTTTGATGGCACACACATTTGCTACTGTAAATATACCTGATGAAAACTTCAGTTTGATGAGAGGAAACGCTCTCCAACTTGTACTTGGTTCCTCTCTGGATTTGAATTTTGCAGACGCATCCACGACCCGTGGCCACATAACTTCTTTGGATTTAATCCAGTTAGAGGGAATGGTGCCCTCCTGCTCTCTCTTCCCCTCGCGCCACACTGCTCTGGTGTACATACTATAAATTAGAAAATAACACATTAACGTTTTTAGTTTTATAAATACAGAAAATTGAAACAAGTACATGAAACAATTTAGCAAGGAATATTTTACAATGCCAGTTTTGGCATACAAGAAGTATACCACCAATACCAAATAAATTCTATATTGTCATTATGGACATATAGGGTGATGAGGGGAAATGTTACATAAACAGTAGGAAATCACAAACAAATCAATGGGTTTATCTTAGACATGCCTATAGCTATGGCTGGATATGATCACTGTCGTTCTTCACCATGAAGCATAGGCAGCAACACACAGCCATCACCATATGTCAAATTAATAGCCTTCCGGTAGAATTCTGACTGATGTAGAAGTTTTCTCTTCCCATTGTGCATATTATTTTCACTTATGTATACAATGTTCAACAATTTGGAGTCACATGGGTCCATGAAAAAGCTTTCCAGGTGGCGATTCCTGAGAACATCACACACACAATAGCCATCTTCTCTGTTCTCACGAATGAAGATAAACTGTTCTGTTTTCAGTAAAAAACAACTATCTTTTCTCCTAGATGACATATACCTGAAATGATTGTTCAAGACAGGAATATTACCAGCTTTCTCTGCTTCACTCATTCTCTTTGTAACCTGTGCAATGGGGTTACGGGAACTGCGTACAAGCTTCTTTATCATTTGTAAGTTGTTTTCAAATGGAAATGCTGACACTTCATTGAGAGAACATTGGAAATGTTCCACATCATCACTCAGATGAATAAGATTATGTACATTATACACATTGAACGTGTTCCCGTAAACGTCACTGGACCTTGTAACGAAATATTGTAGCAGCTCCTTAGCATAAGGTAGATAATGATTCCGCTTGACATCATCTGAATCGAGAAGAAATGATAGCGAGACTGCCAATGTCAAAAAATGATCGTACATATTCTGTGTCACGATGCCTTTCAACACCACTAGACCTGTGTAGAGCAAAAACTGACGAAATTCAGTCGCCTTCCACTTATCCAAATCCACCAGAGATCGAGGTTGCCTAGCAAACTCCGAAGGCAACTGTCCACTGAGGGAAACCAGATTATCCGATATTCTGCCCAGAAGCTGTGCCGACAACCGGCAAATTCTGGGTCCCTTTCGTATATAATGAAGCATTCTGCGAGTGACACCAAGGCAAACCAAGTGCATATAGTCTAGTGCAAAAGCTGTCACACAAGGAAATCTCACTTCAATCAGGGGTGTCACACCAACCTGGTGATCTGCGTAATCCCTATTCAAAAAGTGTTCATCAGTTCTCTGAGGAAAAGATTGAGCAGTATCATACACAACTCTGCCTTCGTACCATCCTTTAATAGTGCACCTTTCACATGCATGGTATCCACTATGACCCTTGGTACACTTCAGAAAGGACCTGGCAGGTGCATCACATATAAAGCACTTGATGGAGATACGAAGGTTTTTGCCATCATATGTCAGTCCATGCTCGCTCAGATGTGTGTATTCTTCCACAAAATCTGCCAGAAAGTCGCCCACTGGATTTGGTTTAGCTTTGCCACAGAATAATGCTACAACACTTGGGCGAAAGTTATCAAAGGCAACAAGTATGGGCCAGAACTGATCCCTTGTCGATTTGAATAGAGGCACCCCATCAATGTTCACCTTAAGTGAAATGGAATCATTATTCTCCACAAATTGTTCATGTTTCAGCAAAGTATTAATGATGGATGATTCCAGTCCAAAAAAAGCATAGTCGCCACCACACTTCTTTATAACGTTTACTGATCTTGGTGTTTTGAGGAGAGTTCGGCCATCTTTAGGAAGCTGATGACCCTCCTTCCTCAATATCAACAATATTTCATTCAAACATGATCTTGTCAACTTATTTCGAGTTGCCCATTTTGAAAGTTCTACTGAAATGTTTTGATCATCATTCTCCTCCACCACAACTTCTGACCCTCCTGATGAACCCTGTATATCTAACCCAGAGCTGAAATCAGACTCGGAAGACTGGTCACCAGCAGATAGATTCTGTCCTGGTGATAGTGAAGAAGGTTCAATATGTGGATACAGGCGTTTGTCTTGGTCGTACTCTTCTCTGTAAACCTGATCAGGTTCATTTTCATCACTACTACCAGCCAAAGCATGCACCTCAGCACGATCCTTGCGCCAAGTTCTCAAATAAGCCATCATTAGATATTGACAGCTTTCGTGACCAATTCACGAACACTAAAAATGCAAAAGGAACAAACCTCATTACCATAAGGTGGGTAATTTGACTCAACATATTAATTCTTGCCCCATGGTGTGAAATTATATGAAATTTTGACACATTTTGGGGAATCCTTGACTATGGGAAGGTATAGGAGCAAAACTGGACATTTTTGGAGATTTTTACCCATTTTTGTGACTTAATTAGTTATATCTTATACATTTCTTAACCAATTACCCTGGTATTTCATATGAGGTAAGTTCCCACAAAAGGTACGTGATAGCCGTAATGTGACCTCTCAGTGACCCCACTGATGACCTGTGCCATTATCAAATTGACCTCACCAGGTATAAATTCAAGTAAGTCTGCATATAAATTCACATGCATATTACTCATTGATTAGGCATTACACACACGTGACACAGTGACACACACAGTCACTGAGTCAGGACTCAGGGGAGTAGCCAGGGCAGAAAATTAACTGAGGCACATTTTAATTGTGTGCACGCTATGCTAAGGGGTCTATAGAGGCATGCTCCCCCAGAGTCAGAAAGTTCACATTTTGTGAAAGGTATTGTAGGCCTATACTTCACTTTTCATGCTAACGTGCTCGACCTTACGAGATTCTGCCGTTTACCTTCGCCTTCGGCACACCGCGTTATTAGGCAACAGATTTGTTTTTCATAAGTTACTGTACCTTTACTGCACCTTTACTGTAGTCTTAGACATGGTTCATACAGGACTGAAATTTTCTCAACTTTTTAACGACTTTTCAAGGACATTTTATCGGAAATTCAAGGACATTTTATTGGACATTTTATCGGAATACACCCATTGACAGTTCTGCGCCTATGTTCTGCGCCATATAGTTACGCATCTCCGCGAGAGCCCGGATGTGCGAGTAAACTCCGCAATATTGTTTATCTCGATGCGTTATCTGCCTTGCATACGCAGGTCGCTCACCTTTGTGTCGAAGAACAGTGCACATAGCAGGGAATAGAGCACAGATAATTGATTGACCTGAGTGACATGACACTTGATACATTTAAATTATCGTCAATTCATGCTCTAAGTCTTTCTTAAGCCAATACGATCCGTTTGAGCAGCCCTTCACACTACACGTTAACGCCATTGTTCGCGCATTTTACTCGCGCTTTCTGGGACGGAAACTCCTCCCGACCTTAATTTGACCTTAGTTAGGCTAAGCGCATGCGCAGTGTTAAACTGTCAACGGGTGTATTCATACACAGAACAAAACATACCTGGATTATTTTAATAACCCCATTCTTATCACTGCATATGTCACCTCTAAAACTTACCTGGAGCACATTAATTAATTAACCCTTCTAAACAGTCACTTCTATAACATACCTTGATTTACTGACTGATTTTACTGACTTGCTGTAATTTGTGATCGTCGATCATTTAACTGTCTATCGTGTCTATAGCTTTTTAACTTTAAGCTCATTTATTAAACACAATTTTTATTGAGGTTTGCACATTATTGATGGTACGGTACAAATTATAATTTCTTTTTATTACAGCCTACAATTAAGTACAGGCAAGGATTCTTTCTAAAAATTCAAGGACATTTTCATGAAATTTAAGCACTTTTCAAGCACAAAATCAACATTTACTAAATTCAAGTACTTTTCATTATGGAAAGTGATCCCCTCAATTAAAATTCAAGGACTTTTCAAAGGACTGTGCGAACCGGCATCATATATTCATAGGCCTATATGGTCTACAGTGCTCGAAATAAGCGTTGTCCGGTTGTCCGAGACAACCAGAATTTGCGACGGACAACCTAACCGGTCTGAGACATTGTCCGGTGGACAACCAAGAAACACTATCCCTAACCCTAACACTAACTCTAAACCGACTCGGCTATCTTATATATACGCGTGGTACCCAATTAATCTATGGTGTATAACCTTTTGCTTTCAATATTTTGCATCTGAACTGACAATCAATCCCAACCAA
>NW_014577643.1:10436-15396 GCF_000485595.1 Priapulus caudatus | reverse complement strand
TTCATACTTCAAATCCGAGTGTTTTCTAGCTCATCAAGAAATCTTAATCGTGAATTAAATCGTGAATAATATAAAAATATGGGACCAGCTGCTATTTCCAACACTGGTAGGTATGTCAGGTTTTCTGATTTATGAGAGGTGAACTCGAAACCAGCAAGTTTCTAAAATTTTCTGGGGGAGGACCCCCATACCCCCCTATGCCTGTTTTTCACCCCTCCCTCCTTGGAATCCTAGACCCGCCACTGAACAATTACATCTTGGGAGCAGAGAACAATGAACAAAAATGTCACCTTTTCGCATGGATTGCAGAGCTGAGAGGTAGAGGAGCCGGCTCGGTAGGGTGTGGAGAAGGAGGCGGAGGAGCCAGTAAAATATTAAGTCATCCACTATTTTGCGCAGTTCGCTGTTTTTGGTCCCCCTTGTTAAAAAATCCTGGCTACGCCACTGTTTTTGGGTGTTTTCTGATCATATTATTATGTGATTGAAAATAGGCGATTTTGGGATATTTTTTGGGACAACCAGAAATTGTTGCGGACAACCCGATTTGATGCCGGGGTTGTCCACAGGACAACCACATTTTTTTTCTTATTTCGAGCACTGGGTCTACTATAGTATACTGTATAGTAGCCCGACCAGGCTGTGCGACAGATTGTCTATACAATCGGTATTGTAACCCTAGCAATACCGTTTCTTGGAGCTAACTGTATAGTAGGCCTACTACAGTTAATTCATTGCACAATTTAAAAGTTAAACGTAATTGTAATTATTAATTTACATAAAAATTAGACCTTTAGCAGGCCCGTAGCCAGCTTTCTATTGGGGGGGGGGTTCGTTTTTCAATGTTGGAAATTNTATATAGCGTGGTAACCATTAATCTCTGGTGTATAAGCCTTTTGGCTTTCAATATTTTGGGCATGCTGAAGCTGACATCATCCTACCCAATCTGGTGTATGGGGGGGGGGTAGGCTAGCTGGCAGCAATATATGTTCAGTTTTCATACTTCAAATCCGAGTGTTTTCTAGTCATCAGAAAATTTTAATCGTGATTAAATGCGTGAATAATATAAAAATATTGGGACCAGCTGCTATTTCAACACTGGTATAGTTCAGTAGGTTTTCTGATTTAGAGATTGCAACGTTCGATTTGGAACTCAGCAACCAGCAAGTTTCTAAATTTCATGGGGAAGGACCCCGCATACCCCCCTATGCCTGTTTTTCAGCTCGCTCCGGGCTCCTTGGAATCCTAAACCGCGACTGAACAATTTTACATATCTTGGGAGCAGAGAACAATGAACAAGAAATGTCGGCCTTTCGCATGGATTGCCAGAGCTTGAGAGGTAAGGAGGGCCCGTAGGGTGTGAGAGGGAGGCGGAGGAGCCAGTAAAATATTAAGTCTCGCACTATTTTGCGCAGTTCGCTGTTTTTGGTCACCCTTGATTTAAAAAATCCTGGCTACGCCACTGTTTTTGGGTGTTTTCTGATTCATATTATTATGTGGATTGAAAATCGGAGAATTTGGGATATTTTGTTTGGGACAACCAGAAATTGTTGCGGACAACCCGATTGATGCCGGGGTTTGTCCGCAGGACAACCCAACATTTTTTTTTCTTATTTCGAGCAGGCTGTAATATCATATATATATATATATATATATATATATGTATATATTATATTACCTGTATACATATATGGCGTTCAACACGTATACTACGGCTTAGCTGGTACGTCGACTTAGTTGGTGGCTAATCCGGTTAAATGCGTTCAGCACGAGATACACAAGATTGCGAGGCCTTAGCTAGTGCGTATAATATAGACTGGTACCCGTGTCGACAGTTCCGACACGCTACCTAACGTATGCAGCGAACGGGTAGCAGTCTAGGTTAGAGCGCTACAGGTTTTCGCAATTCACGCAACGAAAAATGCGTTTTCACGATGCGCGAACAATCACGAACAATGTCGTTCGACAACGACAATCTACGCGTGCCAGCGTGGTGCCGAATATACGCGGCTTAGTTGGCGGCGGAAGTATGATTCCGCGCTTAGCAAGCCGGAGCAATCGCGGCTAGCAGCCGGGCTGAAGCAAGCCGCGATATTTTAGCGTGTGAACGCAACTTTTCTCCTCGTGTGAACGCAGCTATACTGTATACAGTATTCATTGTCACTGTCAGTAATCGTATGCGATTTATTTTGTAACATCATAAATAATTTTGTCTTGCTGTTACTTGCTGTTGATCTTGTTAAATCAAATAAATACGTGATCTAACAGTAAAACCGCGGTCACTATACTGTTCATTCACAAAGATTCATATTGAAAGAATGACAAGGTTAGGAAACGAGTCACAGCCACACATATCTGCACCGTCGTACGGCATGCAGCCATAGTATAGTCGCATAGTCATATCATTAGCTATGACTTAGTAGTTATACCATTAGTTTTAATTAGTATTAGAGAAAATAGTTACCTGATGTAGTAAGTCCCATATAATCATCATCATCGAAGTGTTCCGAACATACTACGGCATGCTTCGATGGAGCCCAATCTTTTTCTCCTCGTCTTACTGCTGTTTTCCATGCCTTAAACCGCGATTCATCAGATCTAGGGAATGCATGCCCTCCTCTATTATTACAGAATGGTACGCAACACTCTGTCGTCATTTTATCAAAGATTTTGAACAAGTTATCTGACAACTTTCCAACAATTACTTATCTTCGTGATACACTAAACTTATTTACTTTCGGCTATGCTTTCGGTAACCAAGGGACCGAGTTGCGTTCAGCGCCGCCGAGCGGCGGATCGATATTTAGAGTTCCCCATTAGGGGTCGAGTTATAGAGCGGAAGGGAAAGTGTCTGCGGCGGCGCCAAGCAGCAGCGGCGGCAGCGGCTGGACAGACATGAAACCATAGTATCCCCACCGACTTCGTCGCGGGGGATACAAATATCACAGAGACAGAGGCCCAGCTCACATATTCTGCTAGTTCTGGGGTGAACCGAATCCACATAGAAATGGAAAGGAACCCAAATAAACCGAGGCGGTTCAGAAGCCGAAGAGCTGCACAGTCCAGAGACTGCTCTTGAAATGATAGACAGAAAGAAACTGAGATGTGTAACCAGTGTGGTTACCCGAAATACCGAGACAGAGCCACTTGCCCAGCAAAAGGGGAGAAATGCAAATCATGTGGTAAATGGAACCATTTTGCAAAAGTGTGCAGAAACTCTGGCAAGAAACCAGCAGCGTACCATGACAAGCCAAAGAATAAACCCCTACCTGTCCTCAGTGTAGGTGATCCTGTCTTAGTACATAACAGGTGTAACAAAAGATGGGATAAATACGGTGTGGTGCAAGAGCGTAACCTCAAGAATCGAAAGTATGTTATCCATCTTCCATCAGGCCTACTGACTGTGAGAAATCGAATTATGCTGAGACGTAGATTCCCGCCAACCATGGTACCAACTGCAGGAACATCGAAATGGTCACCAATCACTCCAGAGACGAATACTCATGAAGCTACAGAGCCGGAGATCTACGAGAAGGCAATAACTGCATTGCCATCCATCCACTCGCCCGTTGAAGTACCATCAACACTCAAAACCCTGACTGACTGTACAGATGACAATCCTATTGTCATTAATGACAATAGTGACAATATAAATAATGAATGTCACGTGCGAAGACTGTCCTGAACCAGTTCAAAGGTCTGGACGTAACAGGAAACCACCTGTACGATTTAGTGACTATGTGTAAGACCTCCCATAACGGTCGTAATTCAATAGTGTTTACTGTTGTTCGTTTAGTAACATACTGTTCAATGTTTCTCGTTTATAGTTATATGCATTCTAGTACGATCTTGTAAGGGAGGGAGATGTAAGATAATTGCAAAACGTTAAAGTAATGTTTATTCTTTGTACGCCCAAGAGGTGGCGCCACTAGTCTATCATTGAGAGTTATGGGGGCGCTAGTCTCTAGACAATACATGCTGTTGTAACTGCATCTGTGTTAATCAAGTTCATATCAACAATATATTATGTAACAAGTAAGACAGTCGTTGGAATCTTTATTCTAATGCCTCAAGAACACGAGATATATAACAACCGTATTATGAAATTGCATGGAAAAAAATCTTAATATACTGCTTTTCTGTTAATGTATTAATAAACACTACATGCAACTGCATGCGCAATACTAGCTCTAGTACTATAGCCCGCGTACAGTGACTGCCACAGGGCTATAGAACATCTTGAACTAGATTTCGCAGCTGCACTAGCTTCCAAAAGTTCCCACAAAAAATCGCTGACAATACGCAAAATGATCGGGCTTTTTAACACTTATCTATCTACGTGGACATCTCACCTATCTTTTTGAACACTTTCCAAAACTTTACACCATGTATTTATGCATTTATTACTCACAAGTCAGGACTACTAGCAATTCGTTTTGAAATAATGTGGCGTGCGCACGCGTGACGACAGCATTCGGTGATTGACAGCATTCTTGTAGGAGCTACTACGTGTTACCCTTGAGGCGCGCCACCCCAAAAAAAATTTACGGGCCGTTTGGAGATGCCCTCTAGGCGTGGATCGCAGAAATGTCCATTAGATTCCGCCCAGTTTTCGCGGAGTTTGTTTCTAGAGCGATTCAGGTTAATCTGTCTAAGTGGACAATAAGGGGCGGCGTATTCGCTGTGGGGGTGCGGCTGTGCGCTGCGCACAATAACGAGGCCGCATGTCCGTCCAGAGGAGAGACCGGATACTAGAGAGGCAATGCTCAAAGGAGGCGTTGATCCTAACCGCCAAGCGCGGTGTAGCGTGCATTTCCGCGGCAAGGCGCACGCAACCCCAGTTACGTGGGTAGTCGAAACCGTCGTGCTATAAACAGAACTCTGGCTAGTGCTTAATTAGCTCTAGTACTATAGCCCGCGGATCGCTGCCGCAGGGCTATAGCACATTCTGCCATAGATGTAA
>NW_014577643.1:3891-10411 GCF_000485595.1 Priapulus caudatus | reverse complement strand
AAAAGAGATGGAGGCCAGTAAAATTATTAAGTCATCACTATTTTGCGCAGTTCGCTGTTTTTGCTCCCCACTTGTTAAAAAATCTGGCTACGCTACTGTTTTTGGCGTGTTTTCTGATGCATATTATTTGTGATTGGAAAATAGGAGATTTGGGGATATTTTTTTGGGACAACGTCAGAAATTGTTTGCGGACAACCCGATTTGATGCCGGGGTTGTCCGCGAGACAACCAAATTTTTTTTGTTCTTTATTTGGAGGCACTGGCTATATATATATATAACTATAATATTACTATGTATATATATATATACTGTATACATATAGCTCTTGCGTTCACAGTATACCGGCTTAGCTGGTACCCGTACTTAAGTTGGTGCTAGCGTCCGGTTAAAATGGCGTTCACACGAGATACACCCACGAGTTCGAGGCTTAGCTAGCTCGGTTTACGATTATAGAAGCTCAGGTACGGTGACAGTTTCCACAACGCTATCCGCTAAGGGTCGTGCGCGAACCGGGTAGCAGTCCTAGGTTAGAGGCATACAAGGTTTCGCGAATTCAAGCGACGAACAATGCGGTTCACCAATGCGGCGACACAGAACAATGCGTTCAGCGGACGACATCAACTACGGCGCGCAGCGTGGTGCCGAATATACGCGGCTTACGTTGGCGGCGGAATATGATTGCCGCGCTTAGCAAGCCGGAGCATTGCGGGCTAAGCCAGCGTGCTAAGCAGCCGGTATTATTTTAGCGTGTGAACCGAACTTTTTTCTCCTGCGTGTGAACGCAGACGAGCAGGCTATACTGTAATACAGTATTCATTGTCACTGTCAGTAATCGTCATGCGATTTATTTTGTAACATCATAAATAATTTTGTCTTGCTGATTACTGTGCTGTTGATAGCTGTTAAATCAAACTAAATACGTGATCTAACAGTGAAAACGCGGTCACCTATAACTGTTCATCTCACAAGACTTCATATTGAAAGAATGACAAGGTTTAGGAAACGAGTCAGCAGCCACCATATCTGCACCGTCGTACGGACATGCAGCCGATAGTATAGTCGCATGTCATGATCAATTAGCTATGACTTTAGTAGTTATACCATTAGTTTTATTAATTAGTATTAGAGAAAATAGTTACCTGATGTAGTAAGCTCCATATAATCATCATCAATCGAAGTGTTTTCGAACATACTAGGCATGCTTGCGATGGAGCCAATGCTGTTTCCCTCCTCGTCTTAACTGCTGTTTTCCATGCCTTAAAACCGCGATTCATCAGATCTAGGGAATGCATGCCCTCCTCGTATATCATTCAGAATGGTACGCACACTTGTCGTACATTTATATCAAAGATTTTGAAGGGCAAGTTATTAGACAATTTCCAACACACTCATCTCCTCACTCTTCGTGATACACTAAAAGCTTATTTACTTTTCGGCTATGCTTTTCGGGTACCAGACGGCCGAGTTGCGTTGCGCGCCGCGCCGCGAGCGGCGGTATCGATATTAGAGTTGCGCATTAGGGTCGAGTCGGTGATGGAGAGCGGAAGGGGAAAGTGTCTGCGGCGGCGCAAGACAGCGGCGCACGCGGGCTGGACCAGACGATGAAAACATAGTAAATCCCACCCGACTTCGTCGGGCGGGGGATCCAAATAGGTCACAGAGACAGGGGCCCAGGGTCACATATCTCCTGTAGTTCTGGGTGTAACCGAATCCACATAGAAATGGAAAGGAACGGGCCAAAATAAAACGAGGCGGTTCAGAAGCCGAAGGAGCCTGCACAGTCCAGAGACTGCTCTTGAAATGATAGGACGCACGAAAGAAACTGAGATGCTGTAATCCAGTTGCTGGTTCCGAAATACCCGAGACCGAGCAGCTGCCAGCAAAAGGGGAAAATGCAAATCATGTGGTAAATGGGAAGCGCATTTATTGCAACAGTGTGCAGAAACTCTGGCAAGAAAACCAGCAGGCGTAACCAATGACTACTCAGCAAAGCATAAACCCCTACTGTCCTGCAGTGTAGGTGATCCTGTCTTCAGTACATAACCGTGTAACAAAAAGATGGGATAGAATACTGGTGTGGTGCAGAGACGTAACTAAGAATCGAAAGTTATGTTATCCATGCTTCCCATCAGGCCTACTGAGCTGCACCCTGAGAAATCGAATTACTGTGAGACGTAGATTCCCGCCAACATGGTACCAAACTGCAGGAACTGAAATGGTCACCAATCACTCCAGAGACGAATCCTCATGAGGCTACAGAGCGCGGAGAATCTACGAGACGGCAATACCTGCATTGCATCCATGCTAGCTCGACCGCGTTGAAGTACATCAACCAGCTGCAAGAACCCTGAGCATGATGTACAGATGCCAATCTATTGTCCATTAATAACAATAGTGTACAGATAAATAAATCAATGAATGTACGTGCGAAGACTGGTCCTGAACCAGTTCAACAGGTCTGGAACGTAACAGGAAACCCACCTGTAGCGATTTAGTAGACTATGTGTAAGAACCCCTCCATAAACGGTCGTACTTCAATAGTGTCTTTCAGCTCGTTGTGTGCGTTAGTAAAGTACTGTTTCAATGTTTTCGTTTATAGTTATATGCATTTCTAAGTACGATCTTGTAAGGGAGGGAGATGTAGATAATTGCAAAACGATAAAGATAATGTTTATTCTTTGTACGCGCCAAGATGGTGGCCGCCACTAGTCTATCAATTTGAAGTTATGGGGGCGCTAGTCTCTAACAATACTGCCTGTTGTAAACTGCATTGTGTTAATGCAGTTCATATCAAATGATATTATGTAAGAAGTAAGACAGTCGTTGGATATCTTTATTGCTAACTTACTGAATCCCGCTAGCGCGCGGGCTTTAGTGAGCCGTGATGTCATGTGTTACGCAGTGCAGTAGGTGTTTATGTGTAAGGTGTTATATGGAGAGTTTAGGTTATTGGCATATGTTTTGTTTTTTTTATGGTTGAGATGTCACTACAAATACATGTGGATAATCGATGGCTTAACGCTAACACATTAACCATTCTGTTTATTGGCAAGTCAGCACACGTAATACCACACCAGGCAACACAGCCAATGTTTTATCTGGGTAATGCATCTGTACTGGCTTGATGATACGGACTCCCGCGGGCGCGGCGTCAAAATTAGACATAAAGATAGATCGTGATGGGTAAAATACGTAAACGTATATATTACGTGTTTCGCGATGTTTCGCACTGTGGATGCGGACCAGGTAATATTGTGTGTTGTGATCGCTTACTTCGTACGCCCTGTTGTCGGCCTGGCTGTGGCGAACGACGTGAATATCTTACGTGCTGTGTGATCGGGACCGGCTTGTGACGAGTCGGCTGTTCACGGACCACCCGTACGACTGTACCAGCACTTGCAGACTTCCAAAAAAAAAAAATTCCTGCCGCTGATGAAATTCACTGTAATCTCATATGGGCATAACTATGGCGCAAATAGCTAGTGAATATTTCAACTTCATAGGCCAAAACAAAATATATAGGTGTGGTTACGTTTCCGCGCGGACCCACCCCTGATTTATTCCCAGCCCGACCCTAGAACGATTTTATTGACACTTTTCCTTTAAAGCTAAAAAGCAAATTTAAAAACGGCGCCCCGGGCCCCGCAGTCCCCGAGGTGCCACACCGCACCAGGTCGCGCCCGTCCGAGCCGTTCACCAAATTACACCGCGGGCCATTTTTTTTTGAAAATTTAAAAAAAAATATGAATTGGACAGTTTTCTGCTTCAAACGAAAGGGCGAACCATAGCTTGTTTAGCAACTACCACGACTCTTTTGGCTGGGAAAGGGCAAAAATTATGTAAAATTTACGCCTACTGTAAAATTTTGATGGGGCACTGGGGACTTCGTCTGTGTTGAAGTGTGTCCAAAGTAAATCGTATTTTGTAGCACACTATCAAGCGCTCTTAGTAGGGAAGCTTTTAGTTTAGCTACACCTGTATAAAACGTATATAGTTTCGTCGCACAAACGCTGTAAGAACCCAATAGTGACACGGTTAAGAGCCTGAGTGGTGCGACGAGACTGTA
This sequence comes from Priapulus caudatus, assembly GCF_000485595.1. Lineage (NCBI taxonomy): Eukaryota > Metazoa > Priapulida > Priapulimorpha > Priapulimorphida > Priapulidae > Priapulus > Priapulus caudatus. The sequence goes on along the minus strand of NW_014577643.1, from coordinate 6,344 downwards.
GCTGGCTGTTTCATGAGCTAGTAATACGCCCACCGTGAGCTTTGGCAGCTACAATGGACTTAATTATGACATGTGTTGTTACCAATACTTGAAGACAATTATTATATATTTACTGTATATTAGTTCAACGTGATTATATTACTAAATCTCTTAATATTAATTTTAAAACAGTATACTGATCCTTTGTAATAAGTACCAGGTGATACTATTCTACTGTTTACATCCTAACGTGACACTGCGCGGGGATGTGAGAATTCTTCCAAACGCTAGCGGCACGTGACAGTGAGGCGTGCTGCACGACCCGTGGGCATGTAAATAAACGCCTGCAACACAATGTAGGGTTCAGCTACCTGGCGCACAAAGTAAGCTCGCACCCACTCTTATACGATTTTTGCCGAACGGCTGCTACGGATTCGGCACCTGTGCTAACCTGTTCGTTTCGAAGCCTCCCCACGGGCACGTTTCTTGAATCAGAATGGCCAATAACGTTGATTGCAGTGGGCAAACGGCGGATTGTTTACATGTATGTCGCGGTTATGACGGATTGCGGTTTTTCAAATAAATACCGCCCTGGAGTTAATATGCATGAACAGATTTCTCCAGTTCAACAGTTTCTCGAGTGTTTCAATTTTCGGTGATTAATTTAACTGTAACGATCAGACGGGCGCTGTTTTATGCCAGAAGCTGTAGGCCCGGCATCGAAACTGTCGCGCGGCGGGGCGCGCGGACACGACGCGAATTTGCGAACACTGCACGGGCAATAGTATGTAGTATCATTACTTAGGACCGTGTGGATACTTAAGTTTGTAATAATGAATTGGACAGTTCCTGCTTCAAAAGGAGCACAACGGCACATCCTTCGACTATGGGTATGCGTAAATAAATGTTTCAATAACACTAAAATGTTTTCCCGCCGAAAAAAAAACGCCGACCTATCCCCTAACTGTTTTTTCCGGCGATGAAACGGTAACCACGACTGTACACCTATATTTTGTTTTGGCCTTATTAATGGTTATTTCTACTTACATTATGGGCTTACACAATATGCTCAGACAGCACAGACCCCAGAAACCGCAGATACACAGAACAACACGGAAATTAAAACCTGTTTGAAACAAAACGAAATACAAACAGAAGACACAAAACAGGCCCCCTTTTTCAGGCAATGTTTACCTTTTTTTGTGTGGTTTTTTGCTGTCTTTTTTAAGACCGAACAAACGGTTTTCAACCGAGTATAGTTTAGAACCCGTCCCGTGTACTCATCGATCTCTTCTGTAAATTTGGCGCTATTTGGATCCACACTGACGGAGCCTTTCATTAACATACATACATACATACATACAACATTCGCCAAATTATAGTAAGATGCCTCAAGAACACGAGATATATAACAACCGTATTAAGAAATTGCATGAAAAAAATTCTTAATATACTTCTTTTCCATTAATGTATTAAAATAAACACTATATGCAGCTGCATGCGCAATACTAGCTCTAGTACTATAGCCCGTGTACAGTGACTGCCGCAGGGCTATAGAACATCTTGAACTAGATTTCGCAGCTGCACTAGCTCCCAAAAGTTCCCACAAAAAATCGCTGACAATACGCAAAATGATCGGGCTTTTTAACACTTATTTATCTACGTGGACATCTCACCTATCTTTTTGAACACTTTCCAAAACTTTACACCATGTATTTATGCATTTATTACTCACAAGTCAAGACTACTAGCAATTCGTTTTGAAATAATGTGGCGTGCGCACGCGTGACGTCACCGGATATGTAGGCAAAACACATGGCAGCTATGGTGCATGTATATACAATACCGGTAATCCAGAAAGACCGGGTACAAGATGGCGTTGCGCAAAAGATGCGTTGTTCCCCGACCGCTGAGAGCGGTTAAGCAGCGCACTTCCGCCGGGACTGGGCGCACGCGACCGCGGGGTGTTGTATGTAACATCTCGTGCTGCCCGCTATACCAATTCGCGTGCCGAAGGAGGGCGGGTGCGCGAATCCGTATAGCGGGCAGCGTAACATCGCGCCGTTTTCATCAGACGTACACTGGCTTGACTACGGCGGCCTTGGGGGGAGGGCATTTCCTGCTGCTGCTGCTTTGCTGCTGCAGGAGCGCGCTGCAGCAGGGGCCAGTATTGCTTGCTGCTGCTGCTGCTTTGCTGCTGCATGGGCCAGTATTTCTTGCTGCTGCTGCTCTGCTTTGCTGCTGCATGGGCGCGCTGCAGCAGGGGCCAGTATGTACGTGTACATAGGATTAGCTACGTGTAAAAACTGGCACGGCCACCAGGGGTCGAAATTAGATTTTTATTATGGTATCCATTCGGGATACCAGGTATTGAAATCTGGTATCCCCCCAAAAGATCTGGTATCCCGGATTTTTTTGGATAGTAATTTCAACAATGTTGCCGTTGGTATCCAAAATCTTGAAATATGCAATAA
>NW_014577643.1:0-2913 GCF_000485595.1 Priapulus caudatus | reverse complement strand
TACCGGCGATAAAAATCGACGGTACTGTCGATGAAAATCGCCACGTGTGCGCCGGGCTTAAGGGCGCGCACTCGCGCTCTCGCACTCGCTCAGATGCGCTGCCGTATAAAGTTGATAACTCAACAACCACTATCCCGATTATGACGATTTTTTTTTTACTATCCCGGCGGGATACCAAGCATTGAAATCTGGTATCCCGCACAAGAATCTGGTATCCCGCGGATATCGGGATACCGCTAATTTCGACCCCTGGGCCACGCAAGCACGTGCTCGCACGACGTGCAGTCGCCACGGGCAGCGCGGGGTGAGGAAGTTGGTAAAAACCTGCCACGTACGCAGCCAGGCGCCGCGGCGGCGGCCGTTTTGGGAGCATCTATTCTAGACCGTGCCTGCCCACGTGGAGCGCTGTACGCAATTTCGTTAAAACCTCTGTGATAGACATGACGCTATACTCGGCAGTAGCCCACGTCATCGCGTAGCGGCCAATGAGCGAGCGCGTGGTCGCTGATTGACAGCATTTATTGGGGTTTCTTGTAGGAGCCACTACATGTTACCCTTGAGGCGCGCCACCCCCAAAAATGTTTAGGGCCCATTTAACATCGCGCAGTTTTCGTCAGACGTACACCGGCTTGACTACGGCGGCCTTGGGGGGGAGGGGCAGCAGGGGCTGCAGCAGGGGCCAGTATACGTAGGATTAGCTACATGTAAATACTGGCACGGCCACGCCAGCACGTGCTCGCACAACGTGCCGTCGCCACGGGCAGCGCGGGGTCAGGTTGGTAAAATCATGCCACGTGCGCAGCCAGAGGCGCCGCGGCAGCAGCAGTTTTGGAGATAGCATCTAGACCGCGCCAGCCCACGTGGAGCGCCGTACACGTCTTCGTTAAAACCTCTGTGATAGCCGTGACGCTATATTCGGCAGTAGCCCACGTCATCGCGTAGCGGCGAATGAGTGAGCGCGTGGTCGCTGAGTGACAGCATTTCTTAGGGTTTCTTGTAGGAGCTACTACGTGTTACCCCCGTGGCCCGCGCCACCGCCAAAAATTAATATGGGCCGTTTGGAGATGGCCTCTAGCCGCCGATGGCGAAATGTCGGTTGGATTGCGCCCAGTTTTTGCAGAGTTCGTTTTTAGACCCCTGTCTCAGATATCTGTCTAAGTCGACAAAAAGGGGGCGGCGTATTCATTGTGGGGGCTGTGCGCTGCGCGCAATAACGAAGGCTGCATGTCCGTGGACTGATACTACTTGCTCCCCGCAGTAAATTACCTGGAAATCCGTTGATATTCGTTGTTTTTTTGAAAAATCATAAATCAACCCTAGTACTAGTAGTAGTACCGTCGTAGCTCTAGTACTGTTGTAGCCCTAGTACTAGTAGTAGTACTATCGTAGCTCTAGTACTGTCGTAGCCCTAGTACTAGTACCGTCGTAGCTCTAGTACTGTCGTAGCCCTTCGCTCCTTCCTCCTAGCTGCGAAGAAGCACTACGATCGAGTGCATGTACATACGTACGTATGTAATATTACGAGAGCCCAGGAGCCCAGACCCTCTCATAACTTAAGATTGAGATGAAAATAACACATTTGCAGAAAGAATTTCAATTATAGTGATATTATATGTTATATTAATGAGTAAAATATGTGTTTTTCATGGAAAATACATCAGAAAACTTACTTAATTAGCGGTCATAAACCAAAACAAATATTTCCTTGAACATTTACAAATGGTGTGTTGTCTTGTTTTGAAGGTTTTCTTCAGTCAAAGCAAATCAGTCAAGAAACAGCATCATACTTGGGTTAATTCACTCAAACCCATGTTGTTTTAAAGAAAACATACTAAAAAACTACTTTGACCTAACTTGCAGAAAGTTCGGGAAAGTTTTTGGTAGATAATTGGGGATTTTGGCTACAAGTGATGGAGGCTGACATCTTGCCAAATTCCAGCCAATCAGAAGGCGCCTAAATCCTTCCTATGCTATACCGTTTTGGGGGAAAAATTTCGCCGCCCGCTGCGCAAAAACTGCTATCGCTCGCTCTCTCTCTCCCACTCCCACGGGCGCTACGTGTAAAAACTCGCACCGCCGTATTCGTAAAAACATGTGTGATTGACATGACCCTTTCTTCGGCAACGGACGACGTGATCGCCTAGCGGCCAATGAGCGAGCATGTGGTCGGTGATTGACAGCATTCTTGTAGGAGCTACTACGTGTTACCCTTGAGGCGCGCCACCCCAAAAAATGTTTACGGGCCGTTTGGAGATGCCCTCTAGGCGTGGATCGCAGAAATGTCCATTGGATTCCGCCCAGTTTTCGAGGAGTTCGTTTCTAGAGCGATTCAGGTTAATCTGTCTAAGTGGACAATAAGGGGCGGCGTATTCGCTGTGGGGGCGCGGCTGTGCGCTGAGCACAATAACGGGGCCGCATGTCCGTCCAGAGGAGAGACCGGATACTAGAGAGGCAATGCTCAAAGGAGGCGTTGATCCTAACCGCCAAGCGCGGTGTAGCGTGCATTTCCGCGGCAAGGCGCACGCGACCCCAGCTACGTGGGTAGTCGAAACCGTCGTGCTATAAAAAGAACTCTGGCTAGCGCTTAATGAGACCGTTTCTAGCAATACCCTAAAGGGACTCGATAAAAGTGTTCAGGATAGTGCAGGTTGTTTGTATTGGCGGCCGCAATGCGGCGTTTTCGTGCTGGTGCACGAGGAGGGCTGCATGACGACTAGCTCCAAGAAACGGTATTGCTAGGGTTAGAATACCTATTGTGTATTGACGTTTATTGTTCGTTTATTGACGTTTATCGTTATTGTTAGGCCAGGAGAATGAAAAATCCGGTTTACCGTCCACCGCCCGCATGCCGCTTTAGTCCCCGCCCAAAAAAGTCATTATTTACCAAAAATTTCATTATTTGGAAAAAAATTC
>NW_014577642.1:193979-196416 GCF_000485595.1 Priapulus caudatus | reverse complement strand
ACTTCTCTCTCGTCGTCTCTGTGTCCTTTCTCTCTCTCTCTCTTCTTATCTCTCGGCTCTCTCGTAGAGTGTTATTTATCGCGAAGTAACTCGTTAGTATAGTTCGGCAAACTAATTAACGCGCCGAAGACATTAGTTTTGCATTGCAATAAGCTTCTTTTCGATCCGGTCGTCATGTCGTTTCTTATTTCATAGCTGTGCAGGATGAGGAGGTGGAGCGAACTGAGAGGAGTCACGGATTCAATGACATCATATGAATGGATGGCTTGAAGTCACAGCCATCACGTTGAATAACTGACTATATATATATATATAATTATATATAATAATATATGATAGATACGTGTGTGCGCGCGCGCTCGCGCTCGGGAGTGGTGTGTGTATGTGTGCCGTGCGTGGCGTGAGTGGTGCGTGCGTGCGTGCGTGCGTGTGCGTGTGTATGCCATAGTGTGCGAGCATAACGCGGCGTGCTGTGTATTTTATGCAAGTATACTCTCTATACCTTGAAAGACGATTCAGCTGAAATGCTAAATTTTTTTCCTTTCCCCAAGTTGTATCTGCTGTTTACTATATATCGCTTATTATCTACTATATAACTTCCCCAAAAAGTCCCCACTGAATGTCCTTCCCCTTACCCCACCACAACACATCACACAGGCACAGCACACACCAACACACAACACAACACAACACACACACACACACACACACAACACCACACACCACAAACCACACCCACAACACACATCCAACACACACACACACATACACACGCACACACCACACACAACCAACAAACACACAACACAGCACACACACCAACACACACACACACACGCACGCACGCACACACACACACACACACACACACACTGTGACACATCACGCACGACCACGCACACCACACACCACACACACACACCGACCACACACACACATACACACCAACATCACACACCACACACACAACACGCACGACCACACACAAACAACACATACACAACTGTGACACCACACTTGTGACACCACACACACACACACACACACTCACACACACACACACACACACATACACACATATAATATTATATAGCTGTAATGTCCTGTGTGTGACATTGACAGGGGCACCTGCAGACTGCGTGACATTGGCAGGGGCACCTGCAGACTGTGTGACATTGACAGGGGCACCTGCAGACTGTGTGACATTGGCAGGTACACCTGCAGACTGTGTGACATTGACAGGGACACCTGCAGACTGTTTGACATTGACAGGGACACCTGCAGACTGTTTGACATCATACTCGCGTGTTCTCTCATGTAACGGATGCGTAACGGATATGCAAATGTTAGTTAATTCAATTCAAATTTTATCCTAATTTAAACCTAAAATGCAAATCACGCCCGAAATTGTCAGCGTGAAGTCATTGCCAGTGTAACGTAACGCATTATACTCGCAAGCAATGACTTAATGGTTTCCAAAAGGATGTAACAAACTACACTGCATTTAGAAATGGAAAATGCCCCCTCTTGTCCACTGTAATTTATCTTGCTAGTGCCCCACCGGCAATGTGTTTTTTTTACATAATTTGTATAATATTCATTTAATTATTTTCGCGTAAAATGTCCGTGAGGGTATGTGGTTGAGTGAGTTCCATGGCAAACGTAATCGGATACGATATTTCGCTCGCAAGTCGATAGTTCGAAACCCATGTCTCGCATTCTTCTCCTCTCTTTCAGAGGATTATTAAATAAATATAAATAATTGATAATAACTAATTAATAATCACAATATTATAATTATAAATTATAAATTTTAATTAATGATTATAACATATTAATTATAAGTTTCAGTTATGAATTTAGGTGAATGCGCACATCCGGGTCACGCGATGAATAGTGTAAGCTCCGACACCAATAGGCCCGTGTGTACGTAGCTTAACTATGGCAAGAAATCTGTCAGAATTGGCGCTAACGGTTGGATTCGTTTGTTGTCGTTACAGCTATGCCCGACTATTGGCACACTATGCATACGTCGTCATAGCTGTGGTGGCGCTGGTGTCAGTCACGTGCCTGATCGTCGTCTTCTCCGCCCACCAACTGCCTCAGATCAAGAGTCCATATACCGTAAGTACACACATGTATGTTTGCTGTAATCAAGGCGTTATTAATGAGAGAGAGAGAGAGAAGGGGGAGGGAGGGAGCGAGAATGAGAGAGAGAAAAGGCGACGGAGCGTGTGGGAGAGTGTGACGAGAGGGAGCGAGAGAAAGGGGTAAATAAGAGATACGGACAAAGATATAAGAGTGAAAGAAAAAGAAAAACAGAAGAGGGAAGGAGAAAGGGAGAGAAAGAGGGCACGAGAGAGAGAGAGAGAGAGAGAGAGAGAGAGAGAGAGAGAGAGAGAGAGAGAGAGAGAGAGAGAGAGAGAGAGAGAGAGAG
>NW_014577642.1:191216-193954 GCF_000485595.1 Priapulus caudatus | reverse complement strand
ATAAACAATTGAAAGAAGGATGGTAAACGGGAGGAGAGTATACACGGGCGGAGAGAGCCGAAAACTAGGCACGTTAGAGGTAAGCGTATTGTAGGCTTTGATCACCCGGAGTGCTTAGAGGTCTTACTGAATGGCTAAGGGGATAATAGATAGCTGCGATTAGAAACGGCATTATCGTGAGGGGTGATTGGAAGGTCGAAATGATGGCCAATTTGCCGTGGGGGGTTTCCACCTAATAAGTTCTCCCGCAGGTCGCAGAAGCATATACAGTCGATGCGAACGAGTATATGGCAAAACCAGCGGCAGGATATAGTAACATGAGAAGACCCCTCTCCCCTCTCCTCTCTGATCTTTCTCAGACATCTCTCTCTCGCTCTCTCTTATCTCCGTATCTCTCTTCTCTCTTCTCTCTCTCTCTCTCTCTCTGTCGCTCGGCTCTGCGTCCTGTGCTTCTCTGTTGCTCTCGATCTATTTTATCTTCCATTCTGCTCATATTTATCTCTACCATCGTATCATATCTATCTATCTATCTACTCTATCTATCTAGTCTAATCTATTATCTATCTATCTATCTAATCTTATTGATCCTAGTCTATTCATATCTAATCATATCTATCTATCTATCTAGTCCTATCGTCTATATCTCATCTAATACTATTAGTAAATCTATCGTATCTAGTCTATTCTATTCTATCCTATCTAATCTATCTATCTATCTATCGCTATCTATCTATCTATCTATCTGATCGATTGCTATCTATCTTATTCTATAGCTATCTATCCTTATCTATCTCATCTATTTATCTATCTGATCATATCTTATTCTATCTATCTATCTATCTATTCTATCTATCTTCTATCTATTCTACGTCTATCTATCTATCATATCTAACTAAATCGTATCTATTATCAATTCTATTTAATCATATCTAGTTTATCTAGTCTATCTAATTCTATCTGATCTATCATACTCGTATCTTATTTCTATCTCATCTATCTATCCTATCTATCTATTGCTATCGATATCTATCTAGTTCTCATCTCTCATTATCTATCTATCCTAGCTATCTTATCTATCTATTCTATCTATCTATCTATCTATCTATCTATCATATCGTCATCTGATCTAATCTATCTATCTATCTATCTATTTATATATATATCTATCTTAATCGATCTATTCTATCTCTATCTATCTTATCTATTCTATCGTATCGAATCTATCTATCTAATCGTATCTTAAAAATCTAATCTGATCTATCTATCTGATCTATTCTATACTATCTACTTTCTTCTTATCTATCTATCTATCTATCTACTCTTTCTATCTATCCTGAATCTATCATATCTATCTAAATCTATCTATCCAGTATCATATCTATTTATCTATCTAGTCTATATAATCTATATATAATATCTATTCTATCTATCTATCTATCCTATCTATCTTATCTAGCTCTATCTATCGTATCTATCTATCTATCTATCTATCTGATCTTATTTATCGTATCTATCTATATCTGAGCTATCTATCTATCTATCTATCTATCTCTCTATCTATCTATCTATCTACTCTATCTCTCTTCTCTTCTTCTCTCTTCCTTCATTACATTCTCTCTACCAACCTGTGTAAACGACACAAACGGTAATTCGCGTGCGCGACCTTTAAAAAAATGTCGCTCTTAAACTTCAATGCACCAATGAAAGATAACGGACCTTTAACTGCCCACGCGCAATGTAGAAAGAGATGTTCTTAATAGGGCGTGGGGGTGTACACCATGCATTATGGCGTGTGCGCGCGTGTTTCTGCTTCCGGCGCGGCGCCATGTTGATTCCTCGGGCACGCTGTCAAGGGAGCACTCTCTAACAACCACCGATACAAATTACCCATAATGCGTTACGCCGTGGGGCAAAGAGAAAGTTCTGCTCCGCATATCCAGACTACATATCTCATTACATGCCGTATAATCTTCAGACCTGTCTGTTCTTAAAAATGCCCGATGCTTTTCATTTACATCTTAAACAATGATCTTAATCAGCGATAGTACCAGTAATACATGTATCTACACTCCACATGGACCAAGCTTTGAAGCCAGTCAGCGTCAGAGGTCAACATTATAGGTGAAAATCACAGGTCAACGTCACAGGTCAACGTCACAGGGCAACGTCACAGGTCAACGTCACATGTCAACCTCACAGGTCAACGTCACAGGTCAACGTCACAGGTCAACGTCACACGTCAACCTCACCGGTCAACGTCACAGGTCAAGCCGTTAAATTAACGTGCCGTGTGTCATGCACGTAAACACAACAGCGGTAAACCACCGGCCGTTCCAACCTGCTGCCGCCTCTCCATTATGTCGTGCCATTTCGCGCATGGCTTCTTAAGTAACTGCGAATGTTATATACTTCTGCGTCGCCACATCGGCGTAATTTCCCGGACTGTTAGCGCGGCGCAGGCGCGTGGCGACAATCGATAAGGGCAGAGGAAGCTCTAGAGAGAGAGAGAGAGAGGGGGAGAGAGGGAGAGGAGAGTGATTGCGGGGCGGCAGGCGGCAGTGGGCGAAAAAAGCTCCACGACATTATCGTTACTAGTTGAAACGGCAAATACACGCGTAGGTACAGCCGCGGTCGAGTACAGCGGCGACGCGAATGCTCTTGTGTTTTTTGTTGCCAAGGCTGCACTGCGGCGCGCGCGTCCACACGACCGAAAGTTTCGCGCGCGCCCGCGTTTATTT
>NW_014577642.1:188098-188963 GCF_000485595.1 Priapulus caudatus | reverse complement strand
GACCTTCACTAACCGAACAAAGTCCATACATGCCTAACCACGCACAGAGCCAAATGTACAAGTAAGTCCATACATGCCTAACCAAGCACAGAGCCAAATGTACAAGTAAGTCCATACATGCCTAACCACGCACAGAGCCAAATGTACAAGTAAGTCCATACATGCTTAACCAAGCACAGAGCCAAATGTACAACCAAATAAAAGAAGTAAGTCAACGTTAGTCGCTTTTCTCATCGTGTTCCCCACACACGCCAGCCTAATATTTTGTTAACCCCCATAACTTGTCGGCTACGTTCGGCATGGGATAAAAACCAGCGTTATGTACTACAGGCACTGATCTATAATAATTATATACTAAAGTGTGTACATATGAGTTCAGTGACTACAGTACAGCTCAGTAAAGACGACCCTGTGAGCTGCCTCGCGCCTTCGACTGCGCTAGCCACTGGTTTTTTCGCAATTAGTAGGTACCCGGGACGGCCGCCAGATGACGCTGATCAGTTCACGATTCCGCTTAACGTCACCATGCGGCACCACCGTCGCGGACACATCGCGCAGAGCAGCGGCAGCGGCAGTGACGATTTCTTTTGCTCCACACCAGGTGCGCTTACAATGTTGAGCTTGTACTTGACGCGATATGACGTGTTATCTGATGCTTATCTGACGAGTTAACGACATTAATCTTGACATTGTCACCTGGTGAATGAAAGATTTTATCACCAGGTAAGTTAGGTGTTCTCATGTGGTGAATGAAAGATTTTATCACCAGGTAAGTTAGGTGTTCTCATGTGGTGAATGAAAGATTTTATCACCAGGTAAGTTAGGTGTTCTCATGTGGTGAATGAAAGATTTTTATCAGCAGGTA
>NW_014577642.1:185707-188088 GCF_000485595.1 Priapulus caudatus | reverse complement strand
TCTGCTCTCATCCGCTCTCTCGCTCTCTCGCTCTCTCGCTCTCTCGCCTCTCTCGCACCTCTCTCGCTCTTCTCGCATTCTCTCTCTCTCTCTCTCTCTCTCTCCTCTCTCTCTCTCTCTCTCCCTCTCTCTCTCTCTCTGTCTACTCTCTCGTCTCTTACTCTCTTCGGGTCTCCTCTCTCTCTCTCTCGGGACATTTCAGCTTGCCAGCCTGCATGCGCGCTACGTGAGTATATCCTACGCTCCGTTGTTTACTCCTACACCTAACCATACAGTCGCGCAGCATTCTGTCGAGTAACGCAGGGTGTCGCCAGATACGCCATCGCCGCGCGAGAAAGCGTCACACGCGTGCGCACGTGACGTCGATGCGGCGACTAATTCTGCCGGCCGCTTAGTGTAAGAGGCAGAGGTGCGATAACTACAGCACCACCGCCTGTCATGGCGCGCTCAGTACCGCGAAACATGCCAGCACCGTTTAGGATTAAAACGCGGCAACCGTGTTAATGTCTCAAGCTAACTGCGTATGACCCGTATGATAGTGCTACAAGCTCGGGCACCGATCCATGGCTGACAAGCATGAGCACAGTATTTTTTCGCAGAATTTTAAGGGCACATGCCCCCAAACAAGGGAACACCACCCACCCCACAAATGGACGCCGTTCGGCGCACGGAAGCCACATGTCGCGGCGTCTGGGCTCAATTTTTCAAAATTTCAAGTGCCGTCTCCTTAGCGGCCACAAAATGAGCCACCATTTAAGCACACATTTAGTCAATGCGAGCAATAGCTAAAAACCATATGGCAATTTTATTTTCTGCCTTCATTTTTTCGCCTGCGCCTCTTCGCATACAGCAATTAAATGCCAGAATGATTCAACCCACGCTCCCTTCTATTTTCGATGATCCAAACTAGTTTTGTACATGTAAAATTTTGATTTCCTTCAAGTCCTGTCACATGCAATCAGCAAAGAAAAAAGAAAACATAAATAAAGAATTATAGCAAATCTCCATCAAAATTGTTTTCTGCCATCTTTTAGCCGCACAAATTTTTAAGGGCACTTTGAAATCTAGACCGTATTTTCCCAATACGGGGCAAATATCGCGTCTGAATCCGCCCTGATATACTATATATATATTTATATAATATATATATCTTACATTATATAATATATATATATATATCATATAATATATATATATCTCTACATATATATATATATATATATAAGCGAGGTTGCATTATGTGGCTGCTGCGTGCGCGGATTGATCAACTGCTGGCGAGGGACTTTCTCTGCAATATATGCGGTCAGACTAAAGAGAAAAGCCTGTCTTCTTCTACAGTAACAGCGACGCCGCTCGAAATTTACCTTAGTCGTGTTTTTCTCTATCAGAAATGCCTGCATTTAGCGACATTGGGAAGTGTGATTTTGGCTAGTTGATAAGAGGTGCGTCCGTCGCAGCTAAACCCCCTTTTAGAAGATTCGCTGATCGTCTCTGAAGCCTTTTAATTAATCAAGCACTAATTAATATCGAATGGCCGACGTTTCGCGGTACATGTGGGTAGGCCTACATAGCAACCGTCAGTATATATTTCCGTGTTTGCTTCCCTTTTGTTGCCAGCAGCCTGTGTAAATACATTATGATATGTGTATATAATGCAAGGATCGTGTTGCAACGCTAGCGTGCACTGTACACTATATGTGATGCGTGCCGTCCAGTTCTAACACATTACCGAGCTATAGTTAGTGCTGTAATTTCGACACTATCCCACTAGTCAGTGTTAGGAATTTCACATTGTAAAGCCCGCCCATTGTTCGAGTTACCTCTATACCATTGGCAATTTTTAAAGGCTAGACAGTCAGTTCAATAACGATATATGTTGTTGTGTTGTTGTGCTGGAATTCTAATACCAACTAGAGAAGTACATGGTGCTCTGTTGTTCGATTGGAACGTTGACACCAACAGAAAAATACAAGAAAGTGTTCTGTTGTTTTAGTATACTCTTCACACCAACAGAACTCCACATCCTACAGGGTATTCTGTTGTTCTACTATGACGTTGACACCAACAGAACAAACGACACACGCCGGGTGTCTCGTTGTTCTACTATAACGTTGACACCAACACAACAACACATTACGGTTGTTCTGCTAGAACTATCGTTCAGAGAACGATGCGCGGTGTTCGGTTGTTCTTGCAGGGCTTTGAAACGCGGGGAACAACGATCAGCAAGCGGCTGATCACGTGGCAGAACCTTCTACAGAGTACGATGGCGAGCGGACCTTCACTAACCGAACAAAGTCCATACATGCCTAACCAAGCACAGAGCCAAATGTACAAGTAAGTCCATACATGACTAACCAAGCACAGAGCCAAATGTACAA
>NW_014577642.1:176317-184513 GCF_000485595.1 Priapulus caudatus | reverse complement strand
ATGAAAGATTTTATCACCAGGTAAGTTGGGTGTTCTCATGTGGTGAATGAAAGATTTTATCACCAGGTAAGTTAGGTGTAAAAAGGTATTAGTCATCAGGATTATAAAGCATTCTCACTTGGTGAGTAAAGGTTTTTATAATCGCGTACGTTAGACATTCTCACCTCGTGAATTAAATATTTATTCACGAGGTTAGAGCTACAGGTGTATTGACGAATAGGAGCTTTACGCTGACAATCACTATATGATCAGACTGGTGTAAGGTGGTCCGAACAAAATGCTGTTATTTTCAGTTTAAATCATTGTAACATGATGATCATGTACTAGCATTTCTTGTTTTCGTTTGCTGATTAGGCTAATATAAGGTGACTCGTGCAAAATGTTTTCTTTCCACTCCTACATTTGGCCAGTGTAAGACGATCCCGTACAAAAAAGTTCCTTTTGCTATTCTCATATTCGGTGCTTGTAAGGTGAACCACGCTATTCAGTATTCATAGTTGCTGTGTCATTATCTAACTAACGGGTTAGTATAGACTGCGTCCCTGTACTTACTGCCCCTTGTAGACTCGTTCCGTGTAATGTTACCCTAGACAAAAGATTCCCTTTTCGCTCCCAGGTTTTGCTGTTGTAAGGCGACCCCGTACAAAAGCTTCTATTTTCCTTCTCGGATTAAACCATTGTGTGGAGACTCCTGAACTACCAGCTCTTTTCATTCTCAGATTAGACCAATGTATCGCATCGTACCGTATCGCGTTACATCGTATTGTATTACATTGCGTCGCGTTGTATTGTATTGTATTGTATTGCATTGCGTCGCGTTGTATTGTACTGTATTGTATTGCGTCGCGTTGTATTGTATTGTATTGTATGCATTGCGTCGGCGTTGGTATGTACTGTATTGGTAGTGTATTGCTCGCGTTGTAATGCCGCTTACCGACTGAACGTAGCTCACATACCGTCGCGTGTTACAGGTTGGTAAACATGAACGTACTAACATAACCGTGCCGTGTTAAACATTTGTAACACCGAACGTACTAACATACCGTGCGTGTTACATTGTAACATGAAACGTGACTAACATACCGTGGCTTGTTACATTGTCACGTATGAACGGTACTAAGACATAACGTGCGTGTTAGCAGTTGTAACATGAAACGTACTAAGCATACCGTGCGTAGTTACATTGTAACAAATGAACGTACTAACATAACCGTGCGTTGTTACATTGTAACATGAACGTACTAACAGTACCGTGCGGCGCCGTGTTATCATTAGTATACATGAACGTACTGAACATACCGTGCGTGTTACATTGTAACATGAAACGGTACTAACGATTACCGGTGCGTGGTTACATTGTAACATGAACGTACTAACATACCGTGCGTGTTACATTGTAACATGAACGTACTAACATACCGTGCGTGTTACATTGTAACATGAACGTACTAACATACCGTGCGTGTTACATTGTAACATGAACGTACTAACAGTACGCGGTGCGGTGTGTACATTGTAATCAATAAACGTACTAACGATACCGTACGTGTTATCATTGTAAGCATGAACCGTACTAACATACCGTGCGCTGTTACATTGTAACATCAAAACGTACTAACATACCGTGCGTGTTACATTGTAACAATGAACGTATCTTAACATACGCGTCGTGTTCACATTGTAACATAGAACGTACTAAATACCGTGCGTGTTACATTGTAACATGAACGTACTAACATACCGTGCGTGTTACATTGTAACATGAACGTACTAACATACCGTGCGTGTTACATTGTAACATGATACGTAACTAAACATACCGTGGCGTGTTACAGTTGTGAACATGAACGTAACTAACATACCGTGCGTGTTCATTGCAATGAACGTACTAACATACCGTGCGTGTTACTTGTAATCATGAACGTACTAACATACCCGTGCGTGTTACATTGTAACATGGACGACGTTTTCATGTACGTCTGTCTCTCGTGTCGGCCACTAGATGAGCAGTACTCGCGGCTGGTGCTGGAAGCGACGACGCCACCTCGCGGCGACCTGCTGACGTCGGCTTACCTGCACGCCATCTGTCGGCTCGACCTGCACCTGCGCTCGCTGCCGCACTTCACCGACGTCTGCCTGCGCTCCGCGACGGCGACGCCGGCCGACGACGACGACGACGACGACGACGACGCCTGCTGCCCGTCGTGGACGCTGCCAAATTACGTCGCGCGGCTCGCCGGCAGGGAGTCGTGCGCGAACCTCACCGAGGGCGACGTCGCCACGGCCGCCGACTTGCTCAGGTCGTGCGCGACGCACTACCGCGCGGGGGCGCTGCGCGCGGGCTGCTACCGAGCCGGCTGCGTCGGCGTGCCGACGTCGTGCGCTGCCGCCTTCGTGCCGCTACACTACCTCATCAGCGAGGAGTTCTTTGCAGAGGGCGCCACGGGCGGCGTCGTCGTCAGTACGGCGCTCGTGCTGCCGATCCCGCGCGGCGGTGTCGTCAAGCCCTACTACCACGACATCGGCGACGACGTGTGGCGCGGCGACGACGCCGACACGGCCGTTTCGGTCGTCGCCGCCGACTTCGGCCTGCGCTCGGAGCTGCTCGTCGACGCGCTGCGTGCCGACGGCGCGTACGTCGGCGCGGCGACGATGACGGCCGTGGTCGTCATGTGGGCGTACACGCGCTCGCTGTTCGTGACGGCGGCGATGAGCGTCGGCATGGCGCTGTCGTTCGTCACCACCTACTTTATGTACACGATGATACTCGAGTTCCGCTTCTTCCCGTTCCTCAACCTGCTCGCCGTCGCGCTCGTGCTGGCGACGGGAGCCGACGCCATCTTTCTCTACAGCAAGATCTGGCGCTGCGCCAAGCGCGAGAAGAACACGGGCGCGCTGGAGAAGCTGATCGCCGACGCGCTGAAGAACGCCAGCCTGTCGGTGTTCGTCAGCTCGATCACGATGGCGAGCGCTCTCTACAGCTTCTACGCGAGCGACATCACAGTGCTGAAGTGCTTCGGCGTCTTCGCGGGAATGTCGGTGCTCGTCAACCTGCTCTTTACGGTCACCTGGCTGCCCGCCTGCTTCGTCATACACGAGAAGTGGTTCGGCGCCAGCTGCTGCTACTCGGTCGCCAACCGCTGCCGACCGCGCGCGCGCCCGCTAGCGGACGCTGTCGGGTGCGTCGTGCGGCCGCTGCGTCGCGCCGCGGCGGCGTGGGCGCGCGCGTCGCGTCGCGCCTTCGAGAGGGCGCTACCGTGGCTCGTGCTGAAGTTCTACCCGCTGTGGCTGCTTGCCTTCAGCGCCGCCCTGGCGGCCAGCCTCGCCGTCATCTTGCGCTCGCCGGGGATCCGCCTGCCCGACGCCGACTACTTCCAGTGTTTCGGCGACGCGCACCCGGCCGAGCGCTACGAGACGCTCTACAGGGTGCGCTTCGGCGCCGGCGCGACGCGGCGCCGCCTGGTGGCGAGCATCGTGTGGGGCGTTCTCGCCATCGACCTCGGCGACGCGGCCGACCCGGCGAGCCGCGGCGTCGTTCAGTTCGACGCGACGTTCGACCTCGCCACGGCCGACGCACAGACGTGGATGCTTGCCTTCTGCGCGCGCCTGCGCAATCAGTCCTTCTACCTGTCGGCCGCCGACGCCGACAACGACAACGGCGGCGGAGGCGGCGACGACGCGAGCGGTTGCTTCATAGAGTCGTTTGTCGGCTGGATGCGCGAGCGGCCGTGCGTGAACGCGTCGACGAGCAACCGACCGTGCTGCAACGCGACGACGTTCCCGTACAACGAGGGCGTCTTCTACCACTGCCTTAAGGAGCACGAGCGCAGCGTGCGCGACGCCGCCGGTGGCGCCCCCGGGGGGCAGGCGGGGCCCGTGTACGACAGCGACAGCGACACGGGCCGCATCCAGGCCGTCATCGTGCAGTTCACGAGCACGCACTACTTCACGCACGCGCACGCGCCCATGCACGCCTTCTACGGCGACGTCGACAGCTGGCTGCGCGCGCAGCTGCGTTCGGCGCCGCCTGGCGTCGCCGACGCGTGGTTCGTCAGCGAGCTGGCCTTCTACGACCTGCAGACGAGCCTCGCGCGCTCTCTCTTCACGACGCTCGCCGTCTCACTCGTCTGCGCCGGCGGCGTGCTATTCGTCACGACGCTCAACCTCCTCCTGACCATCTACTCCATCGTCAACATCGGCGCCATCGTCGCCAGCACCGTCGGTGTGCTCGTGCTGCTCGGCTGGCGGCTGTACGTCTTCGAGGCGGCGTCCGTCGTGCTCGCCGTCGGCCTCGCCGTCGACTTCACGATCCACTACGGCATGGCGTACCGCTTCTCGCCCGACGTCAACCGCGAGCTGGGCGTTATGTTCTCCGTCAGCCGCGTCGGCAGTCCCGTCGCGGCGGCGGCGGCGGCGATGATGCTGCTCGGCGCGCTGCTGCTGCCGGCGCGTGTGCGCGTCTACCAGCAGCTAGGCGTGCTGCTGATAGTTGTCTCTGCCACCAGCTGGCTCTATTCGACCTTCTACTACGAGTCAGCGCTGCGCGTCGTCGGGCCCGAGGGCGGCGTCGGCCAGTTCTACTGGCCGCGGCTGCGCTGCTGCGAGTCGTCGGCGACGCCACGGCGCGTCGACAAGACGCGCTACTCGGCCGGAGCCTTCTCCGAGTCGACGCTGTCCGGCTCGAGCGCCGGAAACGGAAGTCGCGTCGACAGCGAGACGCACGAACTCGAGCCGCTGACGAGCGCGAAGTTGCGCCAGCACTACAACCACCGCCGACAGTATCGCTATCAGCCCAGCTATTTGCCGCACCGCTACCGCGCCACCCCGCAGCGAACACGCACGCACGGCGCCGACGCCGAGGCGGCGGCGGCGGCGACGACGACGACGACGACGACGGCGGTGACGACGACGGGGGGCAGTAGAGAGTCTACGAGTTCGACGCCGCACACGTCGTGCACATTTCTCTACGTCGACGACGACGCCGACCAAGAGGAGGTTGAGGAAGAGGAGAGGAAGGACGAGCGGGAGGGAGAGAAGGTGGAGAAGGAGAAGGTGAGCGAAGAGGAGGAGGAGGAGGCGGTGGTGAGTCGGGGAAACAGCGTGGCGCCGTCCGAGAAGGATGGCGATTGTGAAAAGAAGGAGGAGTGGGAGGAGGAGGACGATGACGACGATATATTTGCGGTTGAGGAACCGCCGCCGGCAACGTGACCCTAGTGGTGGCGAGAGGAACTAGCGCGACGAGGTGACCCTGGCGGTAGCGAGAGGAACTAACGCGGCGAGGTGGCGGCCATATTGTAATTTCCCGGCTATAGTGATAATTTATATGCGTGCTTGTGCATGCGTGTGTGTGTGCGTGCGTGATTGCATATATATGTGTGTATGCGCGTGCGTGCGTGAGTTTGCGAGCGTAATTAAGATGATTAACTACTGTTGGATGATCGCGGGGAGCTAGCCATGCACCATAGAAATATATAGAGATACTAACTAGTACATTATTTCTATGCCAAGCACTCGCTGCAGGGCGCATGTTACTTAAATGTTACCGTGAAGCCCACGTCACTGATGACGTAGATTTGTCACGTGCTAACATTCGCGCTGATACACATTACGCCTGCACATTACCGTCCGTTGTCTGAGGCGAACCTACTGATCTGTATATATATAAACCATATATAATACAATCTATACATTTATATACGGTTCATATATAGACAGTGCGTGAGCGTAGATACAATAATCTAACCCAACACAAGTAGCACGAGTGCACGAGTGCACGAGTGCATTAGACTCTTGCGCTGGGTTACATTATTGTATCTAATTAGGCGTACCATGCCCCCCCCCACACACACTACTGTGGGGCCACGTAGCGGCGTACAATGCGGCTTCTGTGTGCGGTGCGGTGGTGAGGGGGCCAGATAGCATGGTGTGAGCCTGGCACTGGTCTCCCACGCACATTCATCCGCGACAACTCGCACGCTCATTTTACTTCAACGACCGACTGATCCCCGTATCCCCGTGCAGCCATGTTTACGCTCTAACGCAGCGGATGTGCTACGTCTGAGATGGACGTGTCACGGACACTGGGCATGGTTAACCTGAAAACAATATATTATTATACACATGTGTTTGTATTGTTCTCAGGGGTTAACGAGTGACGTGACTCGGGCGGTATATATATAGGGGGCGTTGCATATACGGCAGCAGCGACCCCTGGCGTCATCGCGTGGCTCCATCTCGCTCAACGCAGTTGTAAGTTGTCGATGACATCACAAATGAACCGGATGCTTGTCGCCTGCTGTTTCTATGATCTGACTACACGATATCCTGTTATATCTATTATTTATATTGCAAATACTCACCTGAAATCTTGAAATCAGTATAATAACAATTACAAGGGGTTCCCGTTTCAAATGGTCCACAGTTTCCACAGGTCATTCCACATCTGCGCGGTGGTTGGTTAAGAGAACACATTTCATGACCACATTCTATTAGCAGTATAGATGTTTAGCCACTCAATACACTAGACTATACACGACTGTACACTCTGTACTGATTGAGACACTAGTGCCGATGATATTTCCCTAGTTTTTACCTGTGTACGCGTTAGCCATCCGCTCCCTAGCCTCATCGTCTGCTCAGCAATGTGTGTCATGACATGACACTTGATAATTATGCTATGTCTGAGTATGGCATGAACCACGCTGTACAAGGAGCTCACAGAGTGGGACGTCACATATGTTGCGGCAGTGTGGCATCACGCGCGCCGGCCAATGTCAGAGTGTACCATCACGCATGGTGTACTACGTCAGGGTGTGACATCACGCATGCTGTACTACGCCAGAATGTGACATCACACATGATATATTAGGTGACATCACGCATGTTTTACAATGTCAGAGTGTGGCATCACGCATGTTGTACTGTTCGTGTGACATCACCCGTGTTGTGCCGTGTCAGAGTGTGACATCACGCATGCTGTACTACGCCAGAGTGTGACATCACACATCCTGTACTAGGTCAGGGACATCCAGATGGCAAGGGTAGCTTGACAGAAGTAGTCATTGTGAACGTGGGGGTATTGTAATATAAAGAACGTAAATAGAATCAACAGAAATCGATACATAATTCATCATACTCCCGTTTTATTATGTATTTATTAAAGAACCACTTCACATGTCAATCATAACACCCCTTCATGACGGTCGTGCAGTTATATAGATGTTTTGGAAATCGTGTATGGCCTAATATATTTTCAACTGGCTACTGTTGCTATAAAATCGATGTTATATAATTATAGATTTTCCATAAATCTTTTGTGTGTCAGTATAATAATAACATGAAAGCATCAATCACAGACAGGGAACTATAACGTATATATATATATATAAAGATATATTTCAATTCTACCCGTGTTACACTAATTAGGACATGTATAAAAAATATGTAATTTAGGTTATAACATGTCCTGTGGTTTTTTCCGTTGTCTTGTAATTTTGTAACGTGCTAACTACTCGGTATCAAAATCTCCGTAGCAACGGATCCTGCTATGGGGTGTCTTCATGCCAAACTAATGATGTAATATGTAAATGCTGACATGTAACACAATTCTGTAATGCCATTGGATAGAAGTGATTGAACACTGTGGCTTATAGTGTGTGTGTGTGTGTGTGTGTGTGTGCGTGCGTGTGTGCGTGCGTGCGTGCCTGCGTGCGTGCGTGCATGCGTGCGTGTGTGTATGCGTGTGTGTGTGTGTGTGCGTGTGTGCGCGTGTGCGCGTGCGTGTGTGCGTTCCTGCGTGCGTTCATGCGTGCGTGCGTGCGTGCGTGCGTGTATATACGATATGACCGAGATGGTCCATGTAACGTCGTCTAAGTAAAGAGCAGACGGGAGAATAGTAAAACCTGGCAGAATTGTAGAGGACTGGCTTCAGTTACTGCAGCCCCATTGATTGCAGCACCGCTGTAATGCAATGAAGGCTACAGTAACTGGAAACTACTGGACTGGATTGGTTATATGAAATACTATTAAATCTCTTTGCCGGAGAGATAGACCATGCAGGGCGAGGCTATGGCTTCAGACGCTGGTTTACCGATAGCCGCCGGTTGTCGAAGTCTTCGTGTACAGCAACTCTAGCGTCTTGTATATATATATATATATATATATATATATGTATATATATATATATACTACTACTAT